>NC_137274.1:22470336-22477836 GCF_053477335.1 Acartia tonsa
CTCTTTCTCTCTTTCTCTCTCTCTCTCTCTCTTTCTCTTTCTCGTTCTCTCTTTCTCTCTTTCTCTCTCTCTTTCTCTCTCTCTTTCTTTCTCTCTCTCTCTCATTCTCTCTTTAAATAACAAACGGACGTATTTACAAACAGCCGCACCATAATTATACATTAGCTTTGCTTAACAAGGATGACAACATCCAAATGAAGTGATAAGACAATGGCAAAAGATTGCAGTTGTTACGTGATTACAAAACTAGGGCGGACAATCCCTACCTGTCTTCGTGTGAGGCTCTCAATGAACCGGACGATCTGTCTCCACCTCCAGGTAACCTTTCTCCACCTCAAGGTTAACCCTTTTAATCTTCAGGTTACCCTTTTCAATCTCCAGGTAACCTGTCCCCACGTCCAGATAACTTGTCCCCACCTCCAGGTAACCTGTCCCTGCCTCCAGGTAACCTATCTTCACCTCCAGGTAAACTATACTCACCTCCAGGTAACCTATCCCCACCTCCAGGTATCCTGTCCCTGCCTCCAGGTAACCTATCCCCACCTCCAGCTAACCTGTCCCTGCCTCCAGGTAACCTATCCCCACCTCCAGCTAACCTGCCCCTGCCTCCAGGTAACCTGAAACGGAAGGACAAACGAACATTAACACATATAGAGTGACAGAACTGAATAATCAGAATATAATTGTATAAAAGTCGATACAAAATATTAATTAAAAACTGCTTAAATACAGGAAAATGTTTAAGGACATTCTTACATTTTTTAGACTTGATTATAGAGATGCTACGATTATAACATTGTACTTTTTTGTCATAGGAGTCAGTATTTAAAAAAACCACATGATTTGTTGTAAAAAATGATAAAATCAACATGTTAAAATACGTACACTCTGGTAACGATTATGGAGCTGCTACGCCTTTTAAATCGTACCCAACTACTAAAGGAATCATCATGCAAAGTTTGAAATCGATAGGACAATTCTAATATGCCTAAATTAATGAAAAAAGCTATCTGATGGACGGACAGATGGACACACCCTAATTATAGAGTAGCTTCGCTACTAAAATATAAAAGTTTTTTTTCCAGGTTCACCCCGGAATGATGAAATCTCACCCCCAGAGAGTTTCCCCTCTACCCAGCTGATTATGGAGATGCAGAGCCACATGGTCAGGTCACCCCCGCCAGTTTACTGGCCTAATAAAGGTAAGACAGAGATACATATGTGCATATGTAGACAGATACATATGTGCATATGTAGACAGATCCATAATGGCATATACATATATGATTATGGAGATGCAGAGCCACATGGTCAGGTCCCCCCCGCCAGTGTTCTGGCCTAATAAAGGTGAGCCACAGATACATATGTGCATGTGTAGACAGATACATATGTGCATATGTAGACAGATACATATGTGCATATGTAGACAGATACATATGTGCATATGTAGACAGATACATATGTGCATATGTAGACAGATACAGATGTGCATATGTAGACAGATACATATGTGCATATGTAGACAGATACATATGTGCATATGTAGACAGATACATATGTGCATATGTAGACAGATACATATGTGCATATGTAGACAGATACATATGTGCATATGTAGACAGATCCACATGTGCATATGTAGACAGATACATATGTGCATATGTAGACAGATACATATGTGCATATGTAGACAGATACATATGTGCATATGTAGACAGATCCACATGTGCATATGTAGACAGATCCATAATGGCATATGTAGACAGATTCACATGTGCATATGTAGACAGATACATATGTGCATATGTAGAGAGATACAATGTGCATATGTAAACAGATACATATGTGCATATATAGACATATACATATGTGCATATGTAGACAGATCCATATGTGCATATGTAAACAGATCCATATGTGCATATGTAGACAGATCCATATGTGCATATGTAGACAGATCCATATGTGCATATGTAGACAGATCCATATGTGCATACGTAGACAGATACATATGTGCATATGTAGACAGATCCACATGTGCATATGTAGACAGATCCATAATGGCATATGTAGACAGATTCACATGTGTATATGTAGACAGATACATATGTGCATATATAGACAGATACATATGTGCATATGTAGACAGATACATATGTGTATATGTAGACAGATACATATTTGCATATGTAGACAGATCCATATGTGCATATGTAGACAGATACATATGTGCATATGTAGACAGATACATATGTGCATATGTAGACAGATACATATGTGCATATGTAGACAGATACATATGTGCATATGTAGACAGATACATATGTGTATATGTAGACAGATACATATGTGTATATGTAGACAGATACATATGTACATATGTAAACAGATACATATGTGCATATGTAAACAGATCCATATGTACATATGTAGACAGATACATATGTGCATATGTAGACAGATACATATGTGCATATGTAGACAGATACATATGTGCATATGTAGACAGATCCATATGTGCATATGTGCATATGTAGACAGATACATATGTACATATGTAGACAGATACATATGTGCATATGTAGACAGATCCATATGTGCATATGCGCATATGTAGACAGATACATATGCGCATATTTAGACAGATACATAATGACATATACATATATGATTATGGAAATGCAGAGCCACATGGTCAGGTCCCCCCCGCCAGTGTACTGGCCTAATAAAGGTAAGACACAGATACATAAAGGGTGTTAAAAAAAACCAATCGCTCACATATGGATCTGTCTACATATACACATATGTATCTGTCTACATATGCACATATGTATCTGTCTACATATGCACATATGTATCTGTCTACATATGCACATATGCACATATGTATCTGTCTACATATACACATATGTATCTGTCTACATATGCACATATGTATCTGTCTACATATGCACATATGTATCTGTCTACATATGCACATATGCACATATGGATCTGTCTACATATGCACATATGTATCTGTCTACATATGTGCATATGTAGACAGATACATATGTGCATATGTAGACAGATCCATATGTGCATATGTAGACAGATACATATGTGCATATGTAAACAGATACATAATTGCATATGTAAACAGATCCATATGTACATATGTAGACAGATACATATGTGCATATGTAGACAGATACATATGTGCCTATGTAGACAGATACATATGTGCATATGTAGACAGATCCATATGTGCATATGTGCATATGTAGACAGATACATATGTACATATGTAGACAGATACATATGTGCATATGTAGACAGATACATATGTGCATATGTAGACAGATACATATGTGCATATGTAGACAGATCCATATGTGCATATGTGCATATGTAGACAGATACATATGTACATATGTAGACAGATACATATGTGCATATGTAGACAGATCCATATGTGCATATGCGCATATGTAGACAGATACATATGCGCATATTTAGACAGATACATAATGACATATACATATATGATTATGGAAATGCAGAGCCACATGGTCAGGTCCCCCCCGCCAGTGTACTGGCCTAATAAAGGTAAGACACAGATACATAAAGGGTGTTAAAAAAAACCAATCGCTCACAGTTTGAACCACCATTAGTACTCAGTAATCAACAGAAGGGTTAATTTTGTGAAACATAATAGGGAATGTACATCAATTTCTCAGACATTGTCACATTTAATTTTAGTAGCAAAGCTATTCTATAATTCACTTTGTCTGTCCGGCATTCCGTCAGTTTGAGTGAAAAGTGATTTTCTCGCCTGCTATTTAAAATAGCCTTTTTTTTTGTAAACTACCATTATTTGATTTGCATGGTCCGTCGGTCTGTCTGTCAGTCATGGCATAAATACTCATTTCTTGAAAGGTTTTGTGATTAATTTAAATTCTGTTTAGTGCTTGAGTTTTCGCAATACAGCTGGAACCCGCCCGTCTCCCCCTCCAACAGATCTGAACGCGCGTTCTCGCCCGGCAGTGATGGTAAGTTTAACCGAGCGACAGACTGACATAGCATGACATTGGTATGGCCGTTGCAAAAACCTAGTATGGCCGTTGCAAAAAACCTGGTATAGCCGTTGCAATATCAATACACAGATCTGAATGTGCGTTCTCGCTCAGCAGTAATGGTAAGTCTCACCAAGCACCAGACTGACGTAGCATGACATTGGTATGGCCGTTGCAAAAACCTGGTATGGCCATTGCAATATTAACAAACAGATCTTAAGGTGCATTCTCGCTCAGCAGTGATGGTAAGTTTCACTGAGTGACAGACTGACATAGCATAACATTGGTATGGCCGTTGCAAAAACCTAGTATGACCGTTGCAATATTAACAAACAGCTCTAAACGTGCATTCTCACCCGGCAGTGCTAGTAAGTCTCACCGAGCGACAGACTGACATAGCATAACATTGGTATGGCCGTTGCAAAAACCTAGCATGGCTGTTGCAATATTAACAAATAGATCTTAACGTGCGTTCTCGCTCAGCAGTGACCCCATGAAAACCTTGTAGAATCTAGTTGATATGTTGAGGGGAAAATGGAATCATAGATTATCTTTCATAAAGGGACAAAACAGTAATCAAAGATTATATTTCTGCTTATATAAAAATGATTTCACCATCCTAACTGTATGTTGCAATACCATAATATTTGTCTATCAAGGAATGGAAACAGACCGTAGCTGTGGTGTGGGATCTTTTAAAATGCGTATTATAGACAGTTTTCCGCGGATATTATGCGGACAGTATGACTAAATAACCGGTTCTAATCCAGCGGATATTATGCGGATTAAACTTTGTCTATTCAGGAATGGAAACAGACCGTAGCTGTGGTATGAGATCTCAAAGCGAGGAGAGGATTATTTCTCCTTCTCAAGATATACTCAGGTTAGGATAGATAGATAGATAGATAGATAGATAGATAGATAGATAGATAGATAGATAGATAGATAGATAGATAGATAGATAGATAGATAGATAGATAGATAGATAGATAGATAGATAGATAGATAGATAGATAGATAGATAGATAGATAGATAGATAGATAGATAAATAGATAGATAGATAGATAGATAGATAGGTAGATAGATAGATAGATAGATAGATAGATGGATAGATAGATAGATAGACAGTTAGACAGATAGACAGACAGACAGGTAGAGAGATAGATAGATAGATAGAAAACACACTGTCTTGGATGGATGGATGGATAGATAGATAAATGGATAGATAGATAGATTGATAGACAGAAAAATCGAAAGATCGAGAAAGAGATAAATATACTGACAGACAGACAGACAGACAGATAGATAAATAAATCATTCTTTAATTGGTTTAAATTTCCAGCTTTGTTGGATTTTTATATTTCTATTTTTTTGTTGTACAAGACAATTATTTGTCAGGGATCTAAAGGGATAAGACAATGGCAGATAAATTGATGTACATCTCCAAAGATGATACACAGAATTGCAACTTCTATAATTAAAATTTATGGTTAAAACGTTTGGACACTGAACTTAATATACCAAAAAGTCAAAATTCAATAACAGTCCCCAAAAAATGTTAATCCAACGAATAAGAAAAGGTTATTATAAAACTTTGGGGACTAGTGTAATAAACAGACCAATGTCCCCTCTCTCTCTTTGTATTCTATAGTACTATGCAGGGAGGGAGGGCTGTAAATTACACTAGTCCCCAAAGTTTTATAAAAACCTTTTTCATATTCTTTGGCTTTTAACTTTGGGGACTTTTTGATTTGTTGGTTCATTAATTTGAGTGTATAAACGTTTCAACCAAGGGGTAATTATGTGTATTATCATTGGGTATGTGTACCTTTATCGGCCTTTGTCTTATCCCTTTAGATCCCTGGTTATTTCTGTTTGTCTATTTTGGTTTCACGTCTAGACAGGGGAGGAGCGTAGGTTATCCACAATTACTGTCTGTGTGTCTATCTGTCTTTCTATCTATATTTCTATATGTCTTTCTGTCTGTCTGTTTGTCTGTCTATCTGTATGTCTGTCTATCTGTTTGTTTGTCTATCTTTTTGACTGTCTGTGTGGCTATCTGTCTTTCTGTCTATCTATTTATCTGTCCGTCTGCATGTCTGTCTGTTTGTCTATCTATCTGTTTGTTTGTTTGTCTGTCTGTCTGTTTGTCTGTTTATATGTTTGTCTGTCTATTTGTTTGTTTGTTTGTCTATTTTGGTTTCACGTCTAGACAGGGTAGGAGCGTAGCTTATCCACAATTATAGACAGCTTTCCGTGGATATTTTGCGGATAGTATAACTGAGAACCGGTTCTAATCCAGCGGATATTATGCGGTTTCACGTCTAGACGACGGGGTAGGAGCGTAGCTTATCCACTATTATCTATTATCTGTTTGTCTTATCCTTTTTCTCTTGGGAAGGTGGTGGTTCCCTCCCCCAAAATAGTTATAAACCTTCCCAGGACCTATGAGAACCTTAGCGGTTAGCGAGATCCTTCGGTACAAACATACAAATAGACAAACACACATCCTGTTACTTTATTAAACGTAACAGGATATTTGTCTGTGAATTTGAACTTTGGGAATTTTGATTTATTAAGTTGATTGTTCAAACGTTAAAACTAATTTTAATCTACAGAAGGGGTAATTTTGTGTAATATCATTGGGAATGTACATCAATTTATCGGTCATTGTCTTAAACTTCGCAACTTTTCATATTTCATTCTTGTTACAGTATTTACGTAAAACAAAAAGTTTTTTTCTTTTTTCCTTATAACTACTTATCCAGAGAGAGAGAGAGGAGACAATGGTCTGTTTATTACACTAGTCCCCAAAGTTTTATAATAACGTTTTCTTATTCTTTGGCCTGGCAACTTTGGGGGACTTTAGTGAATTTTGGTTGGTTGATTCAACTTGAGTGGTCAAACGTTTCAACCACTGCTGATTTTAATCTACAGAAATGGTAATTTGGTCTATCATCATTATAGATGTACATCAATTTATCGGCCATTGTCTTATCCCATTAGATCAATGATTTTATTAAAAGAAATTGTTTCTATATTTAAAATTTTTCCATTTGCCTTTTTTTCGTGAATTTTTGGAAACTAGAACCATCCTATTAATTTAAAACCTTAAAGATTTCTTGAAGTATATAATATGAAAACCGGTTCTAATCCATCGGATATTAATCGGTTTCGAATGGATACGAGAATAGTTATTTCTCGCATCGTATTATTAACAGTTTTCCGCGGATATAAAATGTACAATTATAAGATTAAAACCAGTTTTTAAGCCCCGAGATGCTATGATTGTACATTTTTATATTCATAGAAAACTGGATATAATAGGATGCTAGACATAGTTTTTTCGTATGGATGAGAACCTATCCACTGGATTCGAATAAATACGAGAAAATATTTTACATTTTTAGCTTTTTTTCTCCACCCCGATTAGGTTCTGAATAG
>NC_137274.1:22482836-22485336 GCF_053477335.1 Acartia tonsa
CTTTAATTTATTATTGAAAAATATTATAATAGTTATTTCTTTCATCGTATTATAAACGGCTTTCCGCGGATATAGAATGTACACCTCGGCATGTCGGGGCTAAAAAAACTTGTTTTAATCTTATAATTGTAGATTTTTATATTCGTAGAAAGCTGGATATAATACGATGCTAGACATAGTTTTTTCGTATAGATGAGAACCGGTTCCTATCCACCGGATTCGAATGAATACGAGAAAACAGTTTTCATTATATTGTGGGCAAATGTTTTCTATAATAGTCTTAATGTATAATCATACTAGCTGCTACGCCCCCTAGATGCCTCTCTAGGGGCACTTGAAATGGGGGGAGTTGAATTCGATAACCCAATTTTTTATTTAAGATTTTAAAAAAGAGAAAAAATAATTTTATTTTTAAAAATATTGTTTTTAGTTGGGGGTTAATTTTTTCTAGGAGCGATTGGGAGGAGTACCCTTTCCCAAAATAGTTATAAACCTTTCAAGAACTGTGAAAAGCTACCCTGTACAGGAGAACCATATTGGTTCAGTGGTTAGCGAGATCCTTCAAATATCTTTATAGGATCCGAGAAAATTATGTTTCCCCCACTTCGTGATTGACGGACAGACGGACGGACGGACATTTCGAATTACAGAGGAGCTTCGCTACTAATAAAAATGACAATTATTTAATAAATTTTAATCTATCTATCTATCTATCTATCTATCTATCTATCTATCTATCTATCTATCTATCTATCTATCTATCTATCTATCTATCTATCTATCTATCTATCTATCTATCTATCTATCTATCTATCTATCTATCTATCTATCTATCTATCTATCTATCTATCTATCTATCTATCTATCTATCTATCTATCTATCTATCTATCTATCTATCTATCTATGTAGATTCAATATCTACACTCTGCACGCCGCCCGAGGGGGTGGGATGCACCCTCGCAACAAATCTGAGTCGAGCTATCTCGTCACCTCGCCCACCAGAGATATTATAGCACATTACCAGCCACAGTCCAGGTATAATTTTGTCTTTCCACAGACTGACGGAAGTTCGGACTGACTGATGGACAGACAGACTGACAAAAAGACAGACAGCTATCTGGTCACCTCCCCCACAAGAGATATTATAGCACATTACCAGCCACAGTCCAGGTATAATTTTGTCTTTCCACAGACTGACGGACGTACGGACTGACTGTTGTACGGACGGACTCACGGACGGACAGACAAACAGCTATCTCGTTACTTCCCCTACAAGAGTTATTATAACACATTTCCAGCCACAGTCAAGGTACTTTTGTCTTTCCACAGACTGACGGACGTACGGACTGACGTACGGACGGACGGACAGATAGATAGACAGACAGCTATCTCGTCACCTCCCCCACAAGAGATGTTTTAGCACATTACCAGCCACAGTCAAGGTATAATTTTGTCTTTCCACAGACTGACGGACGGTCGTACGGACGGAGAAATGGACAGACAGACAGACAGACAGACAGACAGACAGACAGACAGACAGCTATCTGGTCACTTCCCCCACAAGAGATATTATAGCACATTACCAGCCACAATCGAGGTATAATTTTGTCTTTCCACAGACTGACGGACTGACTAATGTATGGACGGACTGACGGACGGACATGGCTTCACTGTAAAGGAGAACCATGTCGGTTCAGTGGTTAGCGACACAACTTGGTACTTTATATGTCTAGAGAGTCAGACAGATAGACAAACTGACCATCAGACAGACAGTTAGACAGACAGACAGACAAACAAACAAATACAGATATAATACATCCTGATACTTTATATATGTAAATGAGTAGGAGGTCACTTAACAGACAGACAAACAAGCAAACACAGATAGACATCCTGTTACTTTATATATGAATGTCTAGGAGGTCCCTTGCAAACCTATGAAACTCCTTTAAGCTATAGATAGACAGATTGACGGATAAAAAGACAGACAGATAAACTTTCTGTTATATAAGGATGAATGTCTAGAAGGTCGTTGTTCTACCTGTGGAGCTTTTTAAAGCTATAGACTGACAGACAAACAAACAGACAGATACATACATACATACATACAGATAGACATCCTGTTACAATATAAATGAATGTCTAGGAGGTCACTAGCTGACCTATGGAACAGATAGACATAAAGACAGACAGACAGACATAAAGACAGACAGACAGACAAACAAACAGACAGATAAAGACATATAGACAGACAGACAGACAGACAGACATACATACATACATACATACATACATACATACATACATACATACATACATACATACATACATACATACATACATACATACATACATACATACATACATACATACATAACTACATACATACATACATACATACATACATACATACATACATAACTACATACATACATCCATACATCCATACATACATACATACATACATACATACATACATACATACATACATACATACAT
>NC_137274.1:22487836-22617836 GCF_053477335.1 Acartia tonsa
TATCTATCTATCTATCTATCTATCTATCTATCTATCTATCTATCTATCTATCTATCTATCCATATATCTACATATTCATATATCTATCTATCTATCTATCTATCTATCTATCTATCTATATATCTATCTATCTATCTATCTATCTATCTATCTATCTATCTATCTATCTATCTATCTATCTATCTATCTATCTATCTATCTATCTATCTATCTATCTATCTATCTATCTATCTATCTATCTATCTATCTATCTATCTATCTATCTATCTATCTATCTATCTATCTATCTATCTATCTATCTATCTATCTATCTATCTATCTATCTATCTATCTATCTATCTATCTATCTATCTATCTATCTATCTATCTATCTATCTATCTATCTATCTATCTATCTATCTATCTATCTATCTATCTATCTATCTATCTATATATCTATCTATCTCTCTCTATATATATATTTATCTATCTATCATCTATCTAACTATCTATATATCCATGTATCTTTTAATCTATCTATCTATAATCTTTCTTTATATCTATCTATCTATCTATATATTCATATATCTATCATCTTTCTATCTTTTTACCTATCTATCTATCTTTTTATCTATTTGCTATCTAGCTACCTATTTGCTATCTATTCGCTATATATTTGCTATCTATTTACTATCTAATTTGCTATCTATTTGCTTTCTTGCTATCTGTTTACTATCTATTTACTATCTATTAACTAACATTTTAATATCTATTTACTATCTATTTGCTATCTAGCTATCTAGCTATTTATTTACTATCTATTTACTATTTATTTGCTATCTAGCAATCTTTTTACTATCTATTTGCTATCTTTTTACTATCTATTTGCTATCTTTTTGCTTTCTATTTGCAATTTATTTGCAATCTATTTGCTATCTATCTATGTATTTGCTATTCAGGGGGGTGGAAACGGTGGTGGGGGACTTCTTATTGAGGAGGGGGGTTCCAACGTCTCCCCTCGAACCGCCAAAACCAGATTTTCAGGTGATTTTTTTAGTGCGCTTCATGCAAGCAAGGATCTAAAGAGATAAGACAATTGCCGATAAATTTATGTACATCCCAAATTATGATATAAAAAATTACCCCTTATAGAGATTAAAATTAGTGGATGAAACGTATACGCGTAGGGACAGTCACACCCAACTTAATGAACCAACCAATCAAATTCAATTAAAGTCCTCAAAGTTGTTAAGCCAACGAATTCGAAAGCGCTATCATAATACTTTGGGGACTAGTGTAATAAACAATTCATTGTCATCTCTCTCTCTTTCTGCAGAGCTTGCAATATTTTCAGCGCGCTTCGTGCCTTCAGGGATCTAAAGGGATAAGACAATGGCCGATAGAATTAGTAAAAGATGATATACAATTAGTGGATGAAACGTTTTAAACACCCAACTTAATGAACCAACCTATCAAAATTGTCCTCAAAGTTGTTCAGCCAACGAATAAGAAAACGTTATAGTAAAAAATTTGGGGACTAGTGTAATAAACAACCCAATGTCCCCCTCCCCCCCTGACTATATGATTTCTAATTTTTGAGTTTTATAGTCAGCTTTCCGCGGATATTACGCGGATAGTATGACTGAGAACCGGTTCTAATCCAGCGGATATTCAACGGATTAATGTTTCAGGATTGCGGAAATCTTTGAGTTTGAAGCAGCGGAAGCCCAGCGGACAGACACAGTTGTTTGTGGAAATTGACTCGGAAAAACTGTAAAAAACTTTGGGTACCAGTGATTTTAAAACTTTGGGTACCAGTGATTTTAAAACTTTGGGTACCAGTATAATTTACAGTCCAATGTCCCCTCCCTCCCTCTCGGGAGAAGTATCATGAAGAATAGTTTTATATCGCATCGTATTATAGACAGTTTTACGCGGATATAAAAATGTAAAGTTATAAGATTAAAACCAGTTTTGTTAGGATTAGAGTAAAACACTAGAGGGAGAAAGGGTTAAATAACTGTATCTCCTCATCGCAACCACCTTGTGCAACCTTTCTATAAGGTCATTGAAAATCAACCAATGGTGTCGCTTATACACCAAGTAGCAGAAAATAATTTAGAAGCAGACGGAAAAGGTCTTTGAAAAAGGAAGGGAGGTAGTTGTCTGTACATACATCTATACTATAGATCTGTTGCCGAAGGGCTAACAAAACTTTTTGCTACATTTTGATATTTGTAGAAAATTGCCTGTAATACGATACGATACATCATTTTCAGTATGGCTAGAACCGGTTCTAATCCAGCGGATATTTATCGGTTTCGAAGCCATGCCAATACATAATGTCTTAATAATGTTCATATAAATGTTTGATTGGAAGATGATTAAAGTACCTACACAGATTATGACGTCATACGATAGAATAGCCAATGAGAGGCCAGTATACACTGTAATTGACCTGCAATGGTAAAATTTATCCTGGCCTCTCATTGGTTATTTTATCGTATGACGTCATAATCTGTTGAGGAACTTTAATCATCTTCTTTGATTGGCAAAATTTTGTAAAATTCCTTATTGATTTTTTGGGTATAGTCCCTTTCGTGGCATTTCTTTATTTTCACAGTAGCTTTTCTCCTATTTCTAGCCCCTGCAATCACCTAACCCAATATAACCTAACCTAACCTAAAATAACCTATCAAAAGTCATTTTGAAAATACGACGAATCGCCCCTTCAGGGGCGTTGCCACGAAAGGGACTTTACCCACCCCCTGACAAAGAAATTATACCCTCCTCAATTGGGGTCACCCCCCCCCCCCCCTACTCATTTTACCATTTTATAGTGCCTATAAAAAATGACGTCATACTGGCCTGCTATTGGTCAATTTAAATGCATACTGGCCTGCCAATGGTCAATTAGATATACATTGGCATAAAATGTTTACTGGCCTGCCATTGGTCAATTGAAATGTATACTGGCCTGTTATTGGTCAATTGAAATGTAAACTGGCCTGTCATTGGTCAATTTAAAATATATACTGGCCTGCCATTGGTCAATTAAGATATATACTGCAATTCCATTAGTCAATTTAAATGCATACTGGCCTGCCATTGGTCAATTAAAATGTATACTGGCCTGCCATTGGTCAATTAAAATGTATACTGGCCTGCCATTGGTCAATTAAGATATATACTGACCTGTCATTGGTCAATTAAAATGTATACTGGCCTGCCATTGGTCAATTTAAATATATACTGGCCTGCCATTAGTAATTCAGTCTGTGTATTGGCCTATCATTGGTCATTTGTATTGTATGACGTCATTTTTTCTATAAAAGCTTCGATTTTTGAGTATGTTGAATATGTAGAGGGGGGGGGGTGTATTCAACTCTCCCCCCTAACAATAAATTGTCTGTATTACACCCCCCTTAATTTCAAAATCGTAAGGGGTGTTAAAATTTTCGTATTCAATTTGAATTGTTAAATATTCCTTCCTTAAAACAAGGGTTGTGCGGCTGTGCCGGATACTTTTTTGGCCGGATACCGGATATCCGGCTTATTTATTATCCCAGATATCCGGTTCTGGCTGAATATCCGGCAAAT
This sequence comes from Acartia tonsa, assembly GCF_053477335.1. Lineage (NCBI taxonomy): Eukaryota > Metazoa > Arthropoda > Copepoda > Calanoida > Acartiidae > Acartia > Acartia tonsa. The sequence continues at coordinate 22,491,416 of NC_137274.1, forward strand.
TAACAGATATCCGGCAGGGCAGCCGGATAGCCGGCATAAAAAATCAGCCGGATATTATGTATCCGGATAGTTTCAATATCCGGCCGGTTATCTGGCTTAACCCTACTTAAAACATTTATAATAGTATAATTAAATTGTCAAATTCTTGCAATTAAAGTAAAAATTAAATAAAGTATTATAAAATTTATTGTTAATCTATCTATAATTCAAAATAGAACGGTGTCTGTCTGTCTGTTTGTTTGTTTGTTTGTAACGAAAGATCTCGCTAACTGCTTAACCGATCGGGTTCTCCTTAACAGGGTAGCTTCTCATATGTCCCGGGAATATTATAACTATTTTGGGGGAGGGTACCACCACCCTCCAAAGAGAAATTGACAAAAATAAAAAAAAACGCCGCCCTGCGGACATTTTGCAATTTTCTATAAAACATAACTAACACCATTTATCGGCGAAAAGAATATTTTTGGTAAATAGCTGATTTTAAAATAGACAATTTTTCGTGTCCCTAGAGGCCTCTAGGGGCGTGGCCGCTAGTAATAAAACAAAACTGGTTAGGCAACATCCATAAGTGGCCAAGTATATAAATGTAACAGGATGTCTGTGTGTCTGTACAGAAGGATCTTGCTAACCGCTGAACCGATTAGGTCCTCCCAGAACCCGGTAGTTACCCCACTGTTTTCCTGTCTGTCTGTCTGTCCGTCCGTCCGTCCGTCCGTCTGTCTTCCGTCTGTCTGTCTGTCTGTCTGTCTATCTATCTTATCTATCTATCTATCTATCTATCTATCTATCTATCTATCTATCTATCTATCTTCTAACCAATAATATGACCGGGTTGTTCCTCCACTGTTTTCATATTGGCTGATTTAGAGAGTGTGTTTCTAGATTATCTCTATCAACAAAACAAACCAAATCTAAAAATTTAAATTTTATTTTTTGATGGATATAATCATATTTCATTTGTGAGCTTAGCTTTTAGGATTATTGTCATTCTTGTTTAGATCTTTACAGCAAGGATCTAAAGGGATAAAACAATGACCGATAAATTGATGTTCATCCCCAATGGTGATACACAAAATTACCCCTTCTGTAGATTACAATTAGAGGTTGAAATGTTCAAATACTCGACTAAATAAAGCATACAATCAAAATTAAATAAAAGTCTCCAAGGTTGTTAAGCTATGCGATATATATTACAAGACTTTGGGGACTAGTGTAATAAACTAGTGGTCCCTGCCTTCCAGTATAAACAAGGATGACAACATCCATAAAAGGGAAGCTCTGAAATGGAAGGACAAACAAACATTAACACTTGTTAAGTGTCAGAACTGAATAAACTGAATATTAATGCACATGTCTATACAAAATTATAAGTAAATTTGATGCAAAACTGATTAAATACATGTTACTGTTTATAAACGTTTTGGGACTTGATAATAGAGATGCTTCGCTTATAACATTATACCTTGTTGTAATAGGAATCAGTATACAAAAAATCAGATGAATCGGATAATTTTAACATACAAAAATTTGTTGCCAAAAAAGTAAAAAATCAACATGTTTAAAATGGACGTACGGACTTTAAGGTAATGATTATAGAGTTGCTACGCTTTCTAAATCGTACCCAACTACTACAGGAATCACCATGCAAAGTTTGAAATCGATAGGACAATTCTAACATGCCTAAATTAACAAAAAAAGCTATCTGTCTCGGACGGACGGACGGACCGACCCTAATTATAGAAAAGATTCGCTTTTAAAAAGACTCATAATAAAATGTATGTATGTATAATTACTTGGATCGTACACCAGATTTTCATGTTCTATAATAAAGTGAACTCTGTAGCGGGCTAAAATAACGATCTCCCCCATCCCCCTCTTTTACCCCAACCTCTTTCCTCCTCCTACTGGATAAACGGCTCGACCAATAAATGCAACCTAAATAAATGACTATTTTAAAAGCGAAGCTTTTCTATAATTATGGTCGGTCCGTACGTCCGTCCGTCCGTGACGGATAGCTTTTTTCGTTAATTTAGGCATGTTAGATTTGTTCTATCGATTTCAAACTCTGCAGGATGATTTCTGTAATAGTTAGGTACAATTTAGAAAGCGTAGCATTAACTCTATAATCAATATGAGAATGTCCGTAGACCATTTCAAACATGTTGATTTTTTTTACTTTTTTAACAACAAATTTAAAGTGATCTATTCTTCCGATAGATCTGCATTTTGGTATATTGATTCCTGGGACAACAAAGTATAATATTATAAGCGAAGCAACTCTATAATCAAGTCCTAAAAATGTAAGTATGTCCATAAACATTAACCTGTATCAAGCAGTCTTTCAACAAATTTACTTACAATTTTTCTTCAACTCTTATACATTTTTACTCTAGTTATTCAGTTCTGACACTATACAAGTGTTAATGTCCGTTTGTCCAACCGTTTCAGTGCTTCGTTTTTATGGATGTTGTCATCCTTGTTTACTATATTCTACATCAACAGCTAATAATAAAACAATTTCTAAAACAAAATAAATTTATTGCTTTAATAACAAAATATTAAGTAACATAATTGCAATAAAACTTTTATTTTACAAAACAATTTGTGTTGGTTTAAACAGCGTATAGTATCCAACTAAAAAATGACGCCTTACAATACAAATGCCAATGATAGGCCAGTATACATAACCAATGGCAAATTGTATACTAGCCTTCCATTGGCCAATTACAATGCATACTGGCCTATCATTGGTCAATTGCAATGTTTTCTGGCCTCTCATTAATCATTTTTAATGAATACTGGGCTACCATATTGGTCAATTACAATGCATTCTGGCCTATCATTGGTCAATTGCAATGTTTTCTGGCCTCTCATTGGTCATTTACAATGAATACTGGGCTACCATTGGTCAATTACAATGCATACTGGCCTATCATTGGTCATTTGTATTGTATGACATCAATTTTCATTAGACGATTTATGCTGTTTCATGTTTGTTGGACATTTTGATGCAACGAGTAATGCAACATTTGGATCTTAAGGGATGTGACAATGGATGATAAGTTATCCCATTTTCTGGAGGCTGGGGTGTTTACTTCCAGAGGTTGAATCCAGAGAATTTGACAGAGGAGCCGGCCAGGTTACACTCGCCCCAGCAGCCGGTCATACCATCCAGCCAGTCCATGTTGATTCCTCCACCTCCTAGCCATAGATAGATAGATAGATAGATAGATAGATAGATAGAAAGATAGATAGATAGATAGATAGATAGATAGATAGATAGATAGATAGATAGATAGATAGACAGACAGACAGACACACAGACATTAAGACAGAATGACAGACAGGCGGACATATAGACAGACAGACAGATAGAAGGATAGATAGATAGTTGGATAGAGAGATAGATAGATAGAGAGAGATAGATAGATAGATAGTAAGATAGATAGACAGACTGACAGACACACAGACAATAAGACAGAAAGACAGACACACAGACAATAAGACAGAAAGACAGACAGACAGACAGACATACAGACAAACAGATAGATAGATAGATAGATAGATAGATTGATGTATAGATAAACAGACATACAGACAGATAGATAAATAGATTTGAGACACCTGGTGGAGCATAAATGAACTAAAAAGTTTACCCCAAAGAGAAGCTCCAAAGACCATACTATCGGGGTCAGACATAGAGACAGATAGATAGATAGATAACACGTTTATTTGAGACACCTGGTGGAGCATAAATGAACTAAAAAGAAGTTTACCACAAAGAGAAGCTCCAAAGACCATGACAGACAGACAGTAAGATAGATAGATAGACAAATAGACCGATAAACAAATAGAAACACAGACAGATAGATTGATAGCTAAATAGATAGATAGATCGATAGACAGACAGACAGACAGATAGATAGATAAATAGATTTAAGCCACCTGGTGGAGCATAAATGAACTAAAAAGTTTACCCCAAAGAGAAGCTCCAAAGACCATCACAGACAAACAGTAAGATAGATAGATAGACAAATAGACCGATAAACAAATAGAAACACAGACAGACAGATAGATAGATAAATGGATTTGAGACACCTGGTGGAGCATAAATGAACTAAAAAGAAGTTTACCCCACAGAGAAGCTCCAAAGACCATTCCACCGGGGTAGGACTGGGCCATGGCGCTGCAGTAACCACTGTCAGAACAGAAATCAAAGCTTGCCTCTTTGCCATCCTAGATAAAAATATTGGATTATGAAAAGGAAGTAGCGAGTGTTGCAATATTTTCACAGTAGCTTTTGATAGGTTATTTTAGGTTAGGTTAGGTTAATGTTAATGATTGCCCCACTGGGCTAGAAATAGGAGAAATGCTACTGTGAAAATATGACAAAACCTGCTACTTTGTTTTCTTTCAATGATCCAAAATATTTTGTGTTAACATACTAGTGGCTTTACCCCTAGCCTCTTGGGGCAAAGCTGAAGATATTATCAAAATGTTCTTTTCATGTAGTTACTCTCTGGAACAATTTGTCACATTTCCAAAGAATTTTTTTGTTCCAACCCCCAAAAAAATAGCTCAAAACTACTGCAGGACCAGTTGCTAAATTCTTTGAAAGGTAGAGCCCAATTAGTTCAGTGGTTACCATTATCTTAAGATTCAGATGCGCAGACAGATAGACAGACAGGCAGAAATTGCTTTACTTTGTATTATAGATATACTAATTCCTAATACTAAGTCCATTAACTTATCATATGTTCGATCATGTAATAAGTAATTTTCCTTTTATGAACTAAGTCACTAACATAGTTTCTTTACAAGCCCAAGTAAACAGAAATTTGATACATTGTTCTATTTCAAGGAAAATTGAAAGATATACTAAATAATATGAAAACTAGGTAGAAAATCTATAGAAAAATACTTCTATGTAGCGCAGCAATATCACACAATCACTCAATAATAAGGTATAGCCAACAAGTGAAATAAATTAGAGGGCAGATAAAGAGGTTGTAAATTTTGCCCCCCCCAATAGGATTCGTGATTGTTGAGACAACTTAAAGTGGCACCAAAAATATGACATCATACAATAAAATTGACCAATTAGAGGCCAGTATACACTGTAATTCACCAGTGGTAAAATCTATACTGGCCTCTCATTGGTTATTTTATTATATGATGTCATTTTTTGGTGCCACTTTACGCTGTCTCGTATTTTTTTTCCGAATTAATTTCATTGTTGGTATTTTAAGTTTGGTAAGCAGACCCACACGCACCTGTTGCATCCAGATGTTGGCCTGGTTTCCATCCTGGTAGTGAGAAACTAGGAAAGGCTTGTTGGTGTTGATCTTGCATCTGAAAACACAAAACCGTTAAATATCTGCTGGACAAGAACCGGTTCTCAGCCCTACTATCCGCATAATGTCCGCGGGAATCTGTCTATAATACAATGTTATAGTATTCTTTTTTTGTATCGTATTATAAACAGCTTTCCGCGGATTTAAAATGTACAATTATAAACTTAAAAACAATTTTTTAGCTCTGAGATGAATTTAGGTGGAGACTAACACCATTATCCTATCTTACCTTTATCAAAACAACAATTAAAAAGGGGGGTGTCTACTTCTCTTGCCCCCCCCCCCCCATCTCCACTGCCTCTAGATGCCTCTAGCCGTTATTGAGGCATAAGAACACAGGATACCTGTCCTCTGGGCAGAACATGCTGGAGTCCACGTAGAAGGCATTGTTCTGGCATCCGCCACGGTCACAGTCAGACCAGTATCCATCTCCGCCGTTGCACTTGTGCAAGGTACCAGCTACAGTGTACTTGTTGGACTCCAGGGTGTCATACTCGGGGCACCTAGCACAAATATATTTCATAAGTATTATGCAAGGTACCAGCGGCAGTGTACTTGTTGGACTCCAGGGTGTCATACTCAGGAAACCTGACACAAAGATATTTCATAAGTATTATGCAAGGTACCAGCAACGGTGTACTAGATGGACTCCAGAGTATCATAATCAGGATACCATACATAAATATATTTCGTAAGGATTATACACAGTACCAGCGATGGTTTACTTGTCTAATTCCTGGGTCTCATAATCAGGGCACCTGACACAAAGATATTTCATAATTATTATGCAAGGTACCAGCGGCCGTGTACTTGTTTGACTCCAGGGTGTCATACTCAGGGCACCTGTAAAAAACAACAACCAGTAACAAGCCATTTTCACTCCACAGGGGGCGCATAGGCCGATGACAATTTGTCAGTGTTTCTGTAACAATGTGCCTTTTTTATGGATATAGGATAGGGTTGTCAGCCCTAAGCCCTATGATTGCGGTGTAAAGCATCCATTTGCCCGTCAGAAAACCCTTTGATTGCACGACCTTTGTCTGATATGTCCTAATGTGCATGGCAGTGAGTTGCGCTTGATTTTGGGCCAAGGCATTCCTCCTTCTCTAACAATTTATGTCATGCACCTGACATAGCAGCAGTAGGAACCATTTTTAAAGTCTTTAGTTATGATGCGGTGTTGGACCGTGATTCGAACCTATCACCTTCTTGACGACAAGCGAATGCTCTACACACCTTGCATTGTCTGATGGGTATTGAGTCACTCAATAGAAAATCAATCATTTGACTGCATAGCCTTTGTTTGGAAGTCCAAACAGTGCAGTGCATGGTAATAAATTGGACCTGTTAATGGGTTAATCCATTTCCCTTTCTTCTCCACGCTTGACATAGCAGCAGTAGGTATCAATTTTAAAGTCTTTAGTTTGACTAAGTTTGGTTTGGACTCGGACCTCCCAAAAAGCAAGCAGACTCAGTACCAATTACAATAATACCAAGCATGGTTATCTACAAAGTAGAACGATGTCTGTCTGTCTGTCTGTCTGTCTGTATGTCTGTCCCTTGAGATCTTGGTAACCACTGAACCAATCGGATTCTACTCTTCAGAGCATTCACCTATTGGTCCTGTGGTGGTTTTAAGCTATTTTCTTGGAGGGTGGGACACCTCCAACACCCTCAAAAATTGAAAAAATCCCCCCCCACCGATTATTTTTTTTAAATTATTTAAAATTAGTGGTAGAGAGGTTGCTTCTTTCTCCACAGGTACTTAATTTTTTTAAAATTATTTAAAATTAGTGGTAAAGTGGGGGCATCTAAAGAGGTACTTAATTTTTTTCATTAATTACCTCTTGGGACAAAGCCCCTAGAGGCTAGGGGCGTACCATCTAGTAATTAATACACTTACCATTGGTTATTGACAAAGTTAGCGTCACAGTACCAGTCTCCACCATCACCAGCACCTGGTCCAGGCATGTCAATAAAGTAACCAGCAGCATTGCAGTGACATCCAACACTTGAAGACAAATAGTTATTTCTCGCATTGTATTATAAATAGCTTTCTGCGGATATACAATTTCAGTTCTTTAGCCCCAAGTTGCCAAAGGCAAGGGCTAAAAAATCTTGTAATTGTACAATTTTTATATCTGTAGAAAACTGGTTATAATATGATGCTAGTCATAGTTTTTTTCATACTAATTAGAACCAGAGCTGGATTTTTAAATCATTTCAATGGTGATCTAATGCGCCGCTGTAATTGGCTGAAATTTCGCGCGGGGTGGTTTAGATCACCATTGAAATGATTTAAAGATCCAGCTCAGTTCTAATCCAACGGATATTAATCGGTTTTAAATGAATACAAGAATGAGTTAATTATGATTTACTATAGAAATATATTCTGCAAATGGAACATAAACGTAGAAAATGTGTACAGGTAGGGGAATATTCAAAATTGCAAAAAAAGTGGGGCTATTTGATTTGAGCATTTATTAACAAACATGTGTCATTAAAGTAACCAGGCCTGTAGCATATTATTAGAACTGTTATGAATTAATCCTTTTGCAATATCTACATATGCGCAAATTCTTTGTATGACCTTAATCATGCCATTAAAGTAGCTAGCTGGGTTGTAGAGTGCCCCCATCCCCATCATTTTTTATTTTAGTAAAAAAAAATTTAATTTTTTTTAGTGGGGGAGTATTTTTTTAATTTTTTGGGGGGTTGGGGGTGTCCCAACCCCAGGAAAACAGTTATAAATCTTCCCAAGACCTATGAAAAGCTACCCTGTTAAAGAGAACCTGATTGGTTCAGCGGTTATCAAGATCCTTTGGTACAAACACACAAACACACAGACAAATATTACTTGTTACTTTAGTATAAGAATTTACTACAGATTTTGTGAAATAGATTCCGCAAATGTATATCAATTTATTATCCATTGTCTTATCCCTTGAAATACCTGAGCGTATAAATTATGATTTTTCAGTAATGGCTCAGAACTGGTTTTATTCCGGTTGAAATGATGATCTGACTTACTTGCTAAGGTCCAAAGTGTAGGAGAAATGGTAACCATCCAGGGGAGTCTGTCTGTCTGTATGTCTATCTATCTATCTGTCTGTCTGTCTGTCTGTCTGTCTGTCTATCTATCTATCTGTCTGTCTGTCTGTCTGTCTGTCTGTCTGTCTGTCTGTCTGTCTGTCTGTCTTTCTATCTATCTGTCTGTCTGTCTGTCTGTCTGTCTATCTATCTATCTATCTATCTATCTATCTATCTATCTATCTATCTATCTATCTTTCTATCTATCTATCTATCTATCTATTTATATATCTTACTTGCTAAGGTCCAGAGTGTAGGAGAAATGGTAACCATCCAGAGGAGTCTAAACACAATTTGGTCAGCTGAATTTGAGTTTCCGATTGTGAACATAGTTTCCTCTAGGGTTGGGCCGTATACCGGATATCCGGCTGATTTATAATGCCGGATATCCGGCCAAAGTTCGATATCTGGCAAATTACTGGATATCCGGCATAAAAAATTAGCTGGATATCATGTAACTGGATAGTTTTGATATCTGGTATCCGGCCAGATATTGAAAATGGCCGGATATCCGGCCGGATAACCGGCCAGACCGGATATCCGGCCCAACCCTAGTTTCCTCATATCAATATTTACTACTAGCTAAAAAAGCTTCAAACTTTCAAATAAAATCTAAATTTGACAAATTAAAATTTTGAATGTATAAATCGTTTATACATTATATCTCTTTTCTTTGACCAGTTTAGCTGAAAATAGGTTTTGCTGTAGAACTTCGGAAATTAGGGAAGAAATAGGCAATCAATCTTCAGTTGATCCAAAATTTGGATCATAAAAGCTTTCAGGAATAATGTATAACAAACAAGCAAAATAAATCAAAAATAATATTTGGGGGGCAGATGTAGAGGTTGTCAAACAGACAGACATACATACCTGCCAATACATGCCGGGATCACTGAAGTCATCATTAGGCAGATAGACAGACAGACAGAGTACTAGACAGACAGACAGACAAAATACTAGACAGAAAGACTGACAGACAGACAGATATACCTGCCAATACATGCCGGGATCACTGAAGTCATCATTAGGCAGACAGACAGACTTAGTACAAGATATACAGACAGACAGACTGACCTACAGACATACATATGGACAGACATACATACAGACAGACAGACAAACAGACTGATAGAAAGACAGACTGACAGAAAGACAGACTGACCTACAGACATACATACAGACAAACAGAGTACTAGACATACAGACAGACAAAGAACTAGATAGACAAACCAACAGACAGACAGACAGACATACCTGCCAATACATGCCGGGATCACTAAAGTCATCATTAGGCTTGACAGCAAAGTAAACACGACCACCTCCGTTCAGGGTGAAACCACTGGATCCTTGCATCTGAAATATTATGAAAATAAATACTTAATTTTTTTGTATTTTTAAAAAAATGTATGAATTACAATTATAATACTAGAATACATACATTTGAAATATGATAATACTTATTCTTGTACTCATTCGAAACCGATTAATATCAGGTGAATTAGAACCAGTTCTCATTCATACCAAAAAACTATGTCTAGCATCGCAATATATCCAATTTTCTACAAATATAAAAATTTACATCAAAAGACTACAACCAGTTTTTTTAGCCCATGTCTTTGGCATCTCTGGTTTTAATCTTATAATTGTACATTTTATATCTGCGGAAAGCTGTTTATAATACAATGTGAGAAATAACTATTATTGTCTTAAGTTATGATGTGTTGGTTTAATGCCGAGATTCAAAAGTTCCACTATCATGATCGACAAAAACGAGCTATACCTGCTGCAGAGAGAGAGAGAGAGGGGGACAATTGGCTGTTTATTACACTAGTCCCCAAGTTTTATAATAACGTTTTCTTATTCATTGGCTTAACAACTTTGGGGACTTTAGTGAATTTTATTGAATCGTGTATTGGGATGAGTGTTCAAACGTTTCAACCACTAGTTTTATTCTACATATAGGGTAATTTTGTTTTTCATCATTAGGGATGTACATAAATTTAACGGCCATTGTCTTATCCCTGAGTGCTATATTTTTTTTATAGCATCGTATTATAGACAGCATTCCACTGACACGTATTACTAAGAACCGATGCTAACCTGGACATTTCCAACAGCCCAGTCTGGAGCCACCAGGTAGACCTGTTGGCCAGCTCCATCCACATCAATGGGGCCCAGGTTTTTGGCCAGGATTGGGGCGCTCAACACCTCCACGAGGGCGAGAAACAGTGCTGAAAAAATGGATGTAAAAATATAGGTGGATATTATGACAGGAGAAAAATTGTCGTAAATTTAGGTTGCAATATCTTACCTATTTTCAATTGTAGTTTTAAAAAGAAAAAGTTAATATAGACCTCTTTTATTGAGCAGTTTGTTCATCCAGTAGGAGGGAAGAGGATGGGGGAGATAGTTATTTAACCCGCTAAAGAGTTTACTTTAGTATAGAACATGAAAATCTGGTGTAAGATCCAAGTAATAATAAATCCATTGCTGAAAAGAAATTGAATTACATATAGTGTATATTTACAAACAAAAAATCACGAAACCTTTGTAAACATTTAAACAAGTCCTTAGTAGCATTAATGGATATATTATTTCTTGGAGATTGCATCAGAATTTCAGTATATTAATAAAGTGATGCTTGCAGCTGTTAAAATAAAGATTTCCCTCATCCCCTCCCCTCCAACTTGATGAGCAAACTGCTCAATAAAAGAGGTCCATATTAACTTTTTCTTTTTCAAACTACGATCGAAAATAGGGGATTAATTCCTCCCTTCTACCCAAGGCCCCCTAGAGCCGCTAGTTATTTATAATAATTTATGATAACAAGAATGACAACATCTATAAAGAAGTGAAGCACAAAAAATTATTGATAGACGGACGGACAAAGTCACTTATGAATGTTCTTTGGTCATAAAAAAGAAAAAAATATAAGCCTAGAAAATAACATTTCCCCTATAACTTTATGTATTAACTGATGGACAGACAGACAGACAAATAGACAAACAAAAAGACAGTTAAAGAGACAGAAAAATTAGACTGACAAACAACCAGACAGACAAACATATAGACAAACAAATATACAGACAGACAAACAAACAAACAGACAGACAGTCTAACAAACAAACAGACAGACAGTCAAACATACAGACAAAAAATATACAAACAGATAGACAGACAGACAGACAAACAAAAAGACAAACAGACAAACAAACAGACAGACAAATAAGATAGACAGACAGACAATCTGTCAGACAGACAATCAGTCAGACAGACAAACAGCAGACAAACAGACAGACAAACATACAGACAAACAGACAGACAGACAAACAAAAAGACAAACAGACAGACAAAAAGACAAACAGACAGACAATCAGTCAGACAGACAATCTGTCAGACAGACAAACAGACATACAAACAGACAGACAAACAATCAGACAGACAAACAGACAGACAAACAGACAGACAAACAGACAGACAAACATACAGACAAACAGACAGACAGACAAACAAAAAGACAAACAGACAGATAGACAATCAGTCAGACAGACAATCAGTCAGACAGACAAACAGACAGACAAACAGAAGGACAAAAAGACAGACAGACATACAAACAAACAAACAGACAAACATCCTGTAACTTATTCTTATAAAAAAGAATTAAACTAAAAAACTAAATAAAAAAGAACTTCTTACCAAACTTCATGTTATCTGAAGACTAACAGTTTAGTTGAGCATCTTCATTTTTATATAAAAAGATAAGTGTTACAGAGATCTAAAGGGATAAGACAATGGCCGATAAATTGATGTACATCCCTAATGTGATGATACACAAAATCACCCCTTCTGTAGATAACGATAAGTGTTTGAACACTTAATGAATCAACCAATCAAAATTTAACAAAAGTGCTCAAGCCAACGTATAAGAAAAGGTAAAAATAAAACTTTGGGGACTAGTGTAATAAACAGTCCAATGTCCCCTCCCTTCTTCCCTGTAAGTTTTAAGAGAGAGAAAGATAAGAAAGAAAAACAAGGATGACAACATTCATAAGTATGTAGCAAAGCAGTCATACAAGTAACTGGATGTTTTTCTGTCTGAATATGTAGATAGATAGATAGATGGATAGATATATGCAAATATAGATAGATAGATGGATAGATAGATACACATATATATCGATATTCCTATATAGATAGATAGATAGCCAAATAGATAGATAGATAGATAGATAGATAGATAGATAGATAGATAGATAGATAGATAGATAGATAGATAGATAGATAGATAGATAGATAGATATATAGATAGATAGATAGATAGATAGATAGATAGATAGATAGATAGATAGACAGATAGATAGATAGATAGATAGATAGATAGATAGATAGATAGATAGATAGATAGATAGATAGATAGATAGATAGATAGATAGATAGATAGATAGATAGATAGATAGATAGATAGATGGGTATGTAGGTTTTCCTTTATAGTGAAGTTTCTTTTAGGGAAGGTTTAATACTATTTTTGGGAAAGCTATCCCTATCCACCCAATAAATCTATAGATAGGTTCAAGGACAAACGCAGGAGTCCCAAACGTTGGAGTGGACAAACGCAGGAGTCCCAAACGTTGGAGTGGACAAACGCAGGAGTCCCAAACGTTGGAGTGGACAAACGCAGGAGTGTTACAATATTAATTTAATAAAGAATTTCTATACAGATTAGGTTAAGATATGAATGTACAAATAAGCCCCCCACAGGGGTTAGGCATTTTAAAAACCTATAAGATTGTCTAAAATAGGTTAGGTTAGGTTAGGTTAAGTGTCCACTCCTGCGTTTGTCCACTCCGACCTTTGGGACTCCTGTGTTTGTCCTAGGACCTATAAATATAGATATAAACCCAGACAACTACCTGGATCCCCCTGTTGGGGACCTTTTTCGTCTGCTAGCAAATTTCTTTCTGCTCTTTTGTAGCTGACTTGGCTGTTTTAATAAAATCCCGACATTATTGGTTGATTTTCAAAGACTTAATTGAAATAAAATCAACCCAAGCAAAATAAGAAAAAACTTTAGGGATCTAAAGGGATAAGACAATGGCCGATAAATTGATGAACATACTGAATGATGATACACAAAATTACCCCTTCGGTAATTCAAATTATTGGTTAAAACATTTGAACACTTAAGTTAATAATCCAACCAATCAAAATTAACTGTAGTCCCCCAAAGTTGTTAAGCCAACGAATAAGGAAATATTATTACAAAACTTTTGAGACTAGTGTAATAAACAGCCCATTGTCCCCTCTCTCTCTCTGAAAAACTTTTTACATGCACTAGAAAGCTTTAGCGATTCCCAGATAGATTAGGTTTGTAATGTTTTTAGATCTAAATGTAATTTTTGTAAATGTTCGAAAATTAAAAAAAAAATCTTCGAGTTTATTTTCTATTTTCTATATCATATTATATCCAGTTTTCTACGAATATAAAAATTTAAAATTATAAGATTAAAACCATTTTTTAGCCCAGAGATGCCGAAGGCATTTTATATTCGCAGAATGATGTTTATGATGCGAGAAAAAACTATTCTAATATCTTCTAGAAAAGGCCTATTTTGTCCAAAATTTTTTTTACTCAAAATTTGAAAAATCGCACTGCGTTATACAATAGACATTTGAAATGTTATCTTCTGCTGCTATGTTAGACACATAACATTGAGTGTTAGAGTAGGAGGGGAATGCCTTGGCCTTTAAACAGTGCGTAGACTTTTAGACAAAGATTGTGCGATCAAAGAATTGTTTGTCTATTGGAATTTAGTTGTTTGGGAGGGCTCTTTATTACACTAGTCCCCAAAGTCTTATAATAACGTTTTCTTATCTGTTGGTTTAACAACCTTTGGGACTTTTTATAGAATTTTGAATGGTTGATTCATTAAGTTAAGTGCCCCAACGTTTCACATCTATTTGTAAGCTACAGACGGGGTAATTTTATGTATCATCATTGGGAATGGACATCAATTTATCTGCCATTGTCTTATCCCTTTAGATCCCTGTATAAATTGTAACTGTACACAAAGAAAGAAGAGTAAGGTGTTTAGTACCGAAGCTACTCTAAAATTTAAGGTATTCATTCGTCTTTTTGTCCCTTCTAAACTGTGAAAAAGCATTGTCCCCTCTCTCTCTCTTTCTCTCTCTCTGTCTCTGTCTCTCTTTCTCTCTCCCTCTCTTTCTCTGTCTCTCTTTCTCTCTGTCTCTGTCTCTCTCTCTGCCTCTCTTTCCCTCTCCCTCTCTTTCTTTGTCTCTCTGTCTTTCTCTCTCTCTGTCTTTCTCTCTCTCTGTCTATCTCTCTCCCTTTCTCTCTCCATCTCTTTCTCTCTCTCCCTGTCTCTCTCTCTCTATCTCTATCTCTCGCTCTCTCTATCTCTTTCTCTCTCTTTTTCTCTCTCTCTCTCTTTCTCTGTCTCTCTGTCTCTCTGTCTTTCTCTCTCTCTCTCTCGTTTTTTACTCTCTCTCTCTCTCTCTCTCAGGGCTGTAATGCTACAATGTTGGAAGAGTGAGGCTACGCCCTAAGCATCTAGGGGCTATGCATTCGAAGGGGCAGATAGCGGTTTATCATAAAAGTTATTTTTGCATAGTATTCAAGACAGCTTTCCGCAAATATTTAAATGAAAAATTATAACATTAAAAAACCAGTTTTGATAGCCCCCAGAGGTAGAAGGTCCGGGCGAACTAAACTGGTTTCAATTACATGATCTTTTATTTTGATATTCGTGGAAAATTGTCTGTAATACGATGCTTGACATAAATTTTTATTATGGCTGACCGAACTGGTTCTAATCCAGCGGATATTAATTGGTTTCGAAGCCATACTGGAAAATGATTTCTTATCTTTTAAAAGAAAACCTTATAAAACTTTTAACAACTGATAAATAAAAATAATTATGTTTGATTTTTCGTTAGTGGCGCGCAAAGCTATTCTATAATTTGTTTTTTTTTCAGTCCGTACTTCAGTTTAAAATGCTATAGAGAAAAAGTGATTTTTTTGGCTGCTGAATATTTGTGGGAATAGTCCCTTTAGTGGCAACGCCACTTAAGGGGCGTTTAGTCGTATTTTCACAGTAGCTTTTGATTGGTTAGGTTAGGTTAAATACGGTTAGGTTATTGCCCGACAGGGTTAAACCCCCATGCAATGGCTAGAAATAGGAGAAAATATTACAAAACGCCCCTTAAGAGGCATTACCACGAAAGGGACTATAACCAAGATTTCCATATTAGAAATTATCCATCATACAACTTACCAAGTCAGCTAAAAAAAAATTTAAATATATATTCAATGAAAAAAAAATCTCCCAAAAGTTTTTGAAAAAATCATCCAATTTATTTTGTAAAAATTGGTTAAGTATTAAACTTCAAGTTATATGAATAGAATTTCATTAAACAAGGATGACAATATCCATAAAAGCGAAGCTCTGAAATGGAAGGACAAACGAACATTAAAACAATTGTAGAGTGTCCGAACTGAATCAGAATATAAATGTATAAAAGTCGACACAAAATTGTAAGTAGATTTCTTTAAAAAACTGCTTAAATATAGGATATTGTTAATTGTTTAAGGACACAGTTACATTTTTAGACTTGATAATAGAGATGCATTGCTTATAACATTGTACTTTGTTGTCATAGGAATCAGTATACCAAAAATCATATCAATTGGATATTTAGATCACATACAAATTTGTTGTTAAAATAATAAAAATTAATATGTTTTAAATGGATGTACGGAAATTCTGGTAGTGATTATAGAGTTGCTACGCTTTCTGAACGGTACCTAACTGCTACAGGAATCACTACGCAAAGTTTGAAATTGATAGGATAATTCTAATATGCATAAATTAATGAAAAAAGCTTTCAATCCGGACGGACGGACGGACCTACCCTAATTATAGAATAGCTTTGCTTTAAGAACTTTTAAACTTTCAATGTTAGGTTCAAATAGGAAATTTAGGAATTTATCTTGGGAGGGTGGTATAACCCTTATTCAAAAACCTTATACTTATAAACCTTTCCAGGGCCTATGAGAAGCTACTCTTTTAAGATGACCATATCGGTTCAGCGGTTAACGAGATTCTTCGTTACGCGCACACACACATACACACACAAAATTGTCCTATCGATTTCAAACTTTGCATGATGATTTAAATAAATGTTGGTTTCGACTTAAAAAGCGCAGCAACTCTATATAATCATTACAATAAAGTCCGGACATCCATTTTAAACATGTCGTTTTTTTTTAACTTTTTTAACAACCAATTTGTATGTGATATTATTATCCGATTCATCTAAATTTTGAAATACTGATTCCTACTACAACAAGGTACAGTATTATAAGCAAAGCATCTGTATAATCAATTCCTAAAATTGTAAGTATGTCCTTAAACAGTATCCTGTATTTAAACAGTTTTGCAACAAATTTACTTATAATTTTGTTGAGACTTATGCATTAATATTCTGCTAATTTAGTTCTGACACTCTACAAGTGTTAATATTTGTTTGTTCTACCGTTTCAGAGCTTTGCTTTTATGGATGTTGTCATCCTTGTTATAAATAGTATGCTCTTTATGATAATGGATAAAGAAAATACGTGGATATTATGCAGGGTTCGGAAGCCGCAGCCGCAGCCTCAGCCTCAGCCACCATCAGCCGCGCGGCTTACGAGAAGCCTCAAAATCAGCCGCGCGGCTTCCTCAGCCACCCAATAAGCCTCAGCCTTAGTCGCAGCCGCGCGGCTTAAAGAAAACATAAGCCACTGTAAGCCTCAGCCGCATTCAGCCACTGTAAGCCTCAGCCACTGTAAGCCTCAGCCACAAAACTCCAATTAAGCCACATTAAGCCTCAGCCGCACTAAGCCTCATTCAGCCAACGCCCCTCTAAGCCTCAGCCGCAATCAGCCGCGCGGCTTATAGTTGGGGAAGCCTCAGCCACACTCAGCCGCGCGGCTGTTAATAATTTGAAGCCGCAGCCGCACTCAGCCGCGCGGCTTCAAGAAAGCCTCAGCCGCAGCTGCAAAGTTATGATTATGCCGCAGCCGCAGCCGCGCGGCTTGATATTTGTAAGCCGCAGCCTCAGCCGCAGCTTAATTTTTTAAATTCAGCCGCAGCTTTGACACAGCCGCGCGGCTGAGATATTGTAAGCCCCAGCCGCAGCCGCAGGTGCTAAATTAGTACAAGCCTCAGCCGTCAATTCAGCCGCGGGGCTTAATTTTCATTTAATTTTGTCTGTCTGAAGCTTAAGATCTCAGCAACCACTGAACTGACAATGTTGTCCTTCTCAGGAATCCTTTTACTAAAGTAACAGGATGTCTATGTGTCTGTGTGTCTGTGTATCTGTGTGTCTGTACCGAAGGATCTCGCTAACCGCTGAACCGATCGGGTTCTCCTTAACAGGGTAGCTTCTCATAGGTCCTGGGAAGGTTTATAACTATTTTTTTGGGGGTGGGACACCCCCAACCCCCCAAAAAAATTAAAAATCCCCCCCCCAAAAGAAAAAAAAATTAAAAATTTTTAAAACTAAAATTAAAAATGAGGGGGGAGGCACCCCCCCCCCAAAAAAAAAAAAAAAATTCCCCCCCCAAAAATAAAATTTTTTTTTTTACTTTTCTTTAAAAATTTAAAATAAGAAATTGGGTTATAAAATTTGACTCTCTTCCTCAAGTGCCCCCTAGAGGCCTCTAGGGGCGTAGCCACTAGTTATATATATATTGACATTGGATGGTTTTGAGCTAATTTTGGGGTGGGGGTCAGACATTTCCATCGCCCAAAAAATTTTTTTTTAAATGTATTTTTTTTTAAATGTTATACTTTTAATTTTTTTATATTCTTTTATAAAAATTTTATCTTAATTTTTTTTTAAAATTACAACATAGAAACTACCATCTCGAACAACTACAAAAAGTTTGAACCTGTAATGTAAGAGCTCCAGTGGCGCAATCAGTTAGCGCACGGTTCTTCTACACTGTTATGTCGGGGTTATAAGTTCGAATTTCACCAGGAGCAATACGTTTTTGAACGTTGATACTTATGAATATTATTGAATACTATTTATAGGGTAACTGCCCTACTGACGTTTGCCTAATTTTAATGCTTTTAAAAGATACAAATTTTTCAGAATTTACTTAATATTCACTATGAATTTGTATTATCTTAAATTTTTTTTCTTGTACAAGTGGCCTATTTAGCTCAATGGTAGAGCACTCGTCTTGTAAACTAGGGACCAAGAGTTCAAACCTCACAGGGGGCAATCAATTTTTGTGATACTCAAGTTATATAGTAGCTTCTCTATTATTTTTCCGTTTAGGTACGCAATACTTGTTCTATATAATTAAGCTTCTCCTACTTAGATATTTCTTCAATTTTAAATGTATATAATACTTTGTGGTTGATGAGAGACACGTATATTAACTTTTTTGTCTTATGTGGATATTATTAACCTTGTTATTATACTGTAATTAATTAATCATGATCAATTTTACTGCTTGTTTGTGATTATTTATGTCATGTATATATGTATGCCTATTTTACTATGTGTCATAAAATAAATATTTCATTTCATTTCATTTCATTTCAAAAAGTTATGCAAAAAAAAGATTTATACATATTTCATTTTTCATAGTATTTTTAAATTAATGAAAATAATTAAATTAAGATTTGGGGAGGGGGGAGGGTGTGTGTGTGTGTTTATTTTGAACACAAATTATCCTAATATGTTTTCTAACAAAAAAAATTTAAACAGCGATGTATTTTACTTTTTAAAGTTGGTTAAAAAAAGGTCTGTAAAATGCAATAAATTGTCCTGTATAATATGCAAAAAAAATCTACATAATCTTTATGTACTCGATAGATTGAAATAGTTAAATGATTATCATATATCATCCGATTTTGTTTATTTTACAAAGATGCTTACTAAAATTGATTTTATTTTCGAAACTGCAATTATTATAAAAAAAAATGTTTCTTTATCTTTATCAATATTTTATACAATTTCTGAATTTATAAGCAATACATGAATCGATATATTATTACTTTGATGTTGTCCATATTTTCATGTACTCTGATAAAGAAATAATCTCAGCTGGCTAAAATAACAATAACCCCCATACACCCCCTTTAATCCATCTCTCCCCTCTTATGGGATATATAAATGAACTGGCCAATAAATGAGGTCCATAATTTTATTAACAAATTTTCTTTTTTTTTTTTAATATATCCACATATTCTATTATATAAAGTGGTAATGTGAAGCTTCTTATTGATCCAGGGAAGGTTTATAATTTTTTGGGGGAAATGTATCTTTTCTCTCCCAAAAAAAGATGACCCTCAAAATAAATTATTTTTGCTTCCCTTAAGTATTCCTAGAGGTTTTAGGGGCGCAGCCACTAGTATCCTTTAACCATTAACTCATTACATATTAAAACATGTTTTAAAAGTATGTACATAAGAGTTATACCTATGAAATTTAGCACCCAATAATTTATTATAATTGTGATATTTAGACCTAATTTTTTCTTCAAAATTTCTGTCACCTTTGGTCTAGGGGTTAGTGTGGCAGTCGTGTGTTGGAAAGGTTCTTGGTTCAATTCCACCAAGAATTGAATGTGATTAAAGTTTTTATTTTGCTATGGACAATGGACAATAATTTTTGTTTCCTCTCATTTATATTTAGTTATTTTCCTCTCAAGTTGAAAAAAAAATATAAAAGGAGGGTGAATATAATGTGTAAAAAAAGATTAGATGAGATTTGTTCTAGGTAAACTTACTTTATTTGTAATATTATTAACTAAATTTTAATATAAAATTGCTTTACACCTATGTTCTAAGGGTTAGTGCACAGGGAGTAAGGGAGGGGACAATGGATCAAATATTCAATTTTAGGAGTCTCAGACTTTGGGGACTGGCTTAAAGGGAATGTGCAAGAATTTAGCAGTTTCTGACTGAGTTTGGGGACTTGCGCATGAAATGCCGCTACTCGTTATGTATGTTTTGAATATTGCAGACGGGGAGAAGGGATAAGGGAAGTGGGGGCAAGGGAAATAAACACTCGTTGTGTTAGTTTGGAATGTAGCAGACGGGGAGAAGGGAGAAGGGAGGTGGGGGCAAGGGAAATAAACAGAATAAAAAGGGGCAGTCATATTCTTGCTAGCAGCTGGCCGGGTCCAATAATCTTTTAAGTTATTTTGTCTGTAGATTAAGAATTCGATAACTACTGAACTAATGAAAACTTTTTCAATTGCCTTTTCCAAGTTTTTGAATTTTTAAAAAAAAAATCAACCAAACTCCCTCCTATTTTCCCATAAAAAATTAATAAAAGTCACCCTTCATCCCCCCCAATTTTTTTTTCTTCTGGGATTCGAACCCGGATGATAGATGGTTCAAAGCTGTTACCGTACCAAAAAGCTATCAGAGCTCCAATATTTAAAAATGAAAATTTGTCTTATTTTTAGATCATTAAGTATTATGATGTCTGTTTGTTTGTCTGTCTGTTTGTTTGTCTGTCTATCTGTTTGTACTACAGGATCTCGCTAACTACTAAACCTATATGGTGCTCCTATTCAGGGTAGTTTCTTATAGGTACTGGGAAGGTTTACAACTATTGTGGGGGAGGGTACCATCACACTACCAGAAAAAAATTGCCTTAGAAAAAAAATTAAACATCACCCCAAAATTAAAAATGGGATTTACTCGCCCCGGCCCTCCCCACCCAATAAAAATCACCCTACCCCCCCAAAATATTATTTTAATTCAGTTCTTCTTTTTCCAGTACCTATTGTTTAGTATTTTTTGTAATAACTTCATAATTACATTTGTCATTAAGATTATGTGACATAAAAAGTTTGTCATAAAAATTATACCCATGAATAATTGTAATAAAAAGCACTTTTGTAAAAAAAAACATTTTTCATAAGAGGTAAGTTAGTAAAACATTTATTGCAAGTGTACATATGATAAGCATTTTAAAGACGATTATTTTTAAGACAAATGTAACCTGCGTACCATGGCTCAACATGTAGCGCATCTGCTTGTCATCATGGAGGTAATAGGTTCGAATCTTGGCCAGACACTGCGTGAAAACTGAAGACGTTAAATGGTTCCTACTGCAGCTATGCCAGGTATGTAACATGTAAAGTTAGAGTATGAGGATTTCCTTGGCTCATAAACAGGCATAACTCATTACCATAGGACTTTCTGGCAGGTAGTTGGTTGCTGGATAGATGTCACTTAAATTGGAAAGAATTGGTTCCCCTTAATTATCCAAGGTTCAACAAGAAGCACATCTGCTTGTCATCAGGGAGGTAATAGGTTCGAATCTAGACCAGACACTGCGTTATAACTGAAGACATTAAATGGTTCCTACTGCTGCTATGGCAGGTGTGCAACATGTAAAGTTGGAGTAGGAGGATTTCCTTGGCTCATAAACAGGCGTAACTCATTACCATAAAACTTTCAGGCAGGTAGTTCAATAAAAAAAAGTTGGTTGCTGGATAGATGTTACTTAAACTAATACAGAAAAGGAAAGAATTGGTTCCCCAAGGTTCAACAAGTAGCGCATCATGTAATAGTTTCGAATCTCGCCCAGACACTGCGTTATAACTGAAGACATTAAATGGTTCCTAGGTGCTAGGTGTGCAACATGAAAAGTTCCTCGGCTCATAAACAGGCGCAAAGGAAAGATATAATTCCCCTTAGTTATCCAGGGTTGTTGGACCTTGAGTTAATGTCATAGAAACCCTCGACCGTGGCTCAACATGTAGCGCATTGGCTCGTCGTCTGGGAGTTGATAGACTTTGTACTGCATCATAACTAAAGATGTTGAAATATATTCATACTGCTAAAAAACTTGTATAAAACTTTGGGTACCAGTATAAAACTTTGGGTATCAGAATAAATTTTTGTCTATTAGTATAAAACTTTGGGTACCAGTATGAAACTTTGGGTACCATTATAAAACTTTGGGTACCAGAATAAATTTTTGGCTATTAGTATAAAATTTTGGTTACCAGTATAAAACTTTGGGTACCAGTATAAAACTTTGGGTACCAATATAAAATTTGGGTACCAGTATAAAACTTTGGGTACCAATATTAAAACAAAATTTTAGGTATTAGTATAAAATTTTGGGTACCAGTATAAAACTTTGGGTACCAGTATAAAACTTTGGGTACCAGTATAAAATTTGGGTACCAGTATAAAATTTGGGTAACTGTATAAAACTTTGGGTACCAGTATAAAACTTTGGGTACCAGTATAAAATTTGGGTAACTGTATAAAACTTTGGGTACCAGTATAAATTTTTAGTACCAGTATAAAACTTTGGTAACCAGTTTAAAACTTTGGGTACCAGTATAAAACTTTGGGTACCAGTATAAAACTTTGGGTTCTAGTATAAAACTTTGGGTACCAGTAAAAAACTTTGGGTACCAGTATAAATTTTTAGTACCAGTATAAAACTTTGGGTACCAGTTTAAAACTTTGGGTACCAGTATAAAACTTTGGGTACCAGTATAAAACTTTGGGTTCTAGTATAAAACTTTTGGTACCAGTATAAAACTTTGGGTACCAGAATAAAATTAGAGTACTAGTCTAAAACTTTGGGTACCTGTATAAAAACTTTGGGTACCAGACTAAAACTTTGGGTACCAGTATAAAACTTTGAGTACTAGTATAAAACTTTGGGTACTAGAATAAAACTTTGGATACCAGAATAAAATTTGAGTACTAGTATATAATTTTGGGTACCAGTATAAAACTTTGGGTACCAGTATAAAACTTTGGGTACCAGTATGAAATTTTAGGTACCAGTATAAAACTTTGGGTACCAGTATAAAACTTTGGGTACCAGAATAAAACTTTGGGTACCAGTATAAAATTTTGGGTACCAGTATAAAACTTTGGGTACCAGTATAAAACTTTGTGTACCAGTATAAAAGTTTGGTTACCAGTAAAATTTGGGTACCAGTATAAAACAGTATACAGGTACCAGTATATGACAGGGGAAAAATTGTCGTCAATTGATAGGTTGCTAACATGGAACTCATTTATTGGTTAGTTCGTTCATGCAGTTTAAGAGGAGGGGATGAATGGTAGGGTGGGGGGTAATGTTAGATTAGCCCGTTGCAAGTTTCACTTTATCAGAGAATATGAAAATCTAGTGTAAAATCATAGTATAACATAAATGGATATAGAATATACGTGGATATTATGACAGGGGAAACATTATCTTTAGGTTGCTAACATGGAACTCATTTATTGGTCAATTCGTTCATGCAGTTTAAGAGGAGGGGATGAATGGTAGGGTGGGGGGTAATGTTATATTAGCCCGTTGCAAGTTTCACTTTATTAGAGAACATGAAAAACTTGTGTAACATCCAAGTATAATATATCCATTTCTATAATAGAGGCGTACGTTGAACACTACAAAAAGGGGGTCCAAAAATGACCGACGCGCCGGAATTATTTCTTACATTACTTAAATTAACCCCAAATTTTCATGTTTTGTTCTAAAATTTCCTTATTTTTCAACAATCCAATGTATAGAGGCATCACACACATACACTCACAGTATGTAGGGTATTCAACATCATTCACGGCCCATACGGAGCTCACGCTAACAATGTTTCCTAACCTACACACACCCACATAGACTGGGCTAATTAACATCATTAACGGCCCATACGGAGCTCACGCTAACAATGTTTCATAACCTACCCACGGGGATTTGAACCTATGACCTTTCCATAGGTTTCACACCGTCCTTACCACTAAGCTACGGTGACTGATGAAATTTGACAGAAATATTTACATATTAACAAAAAATCTCCAAACCTCCATATTTCATAAATATAATATTCTCGCAACCTATAGCATATAGTAGGGGGAGGGTGTTTTTTTTCCTTTTATGGTCAACATTTGTTTCTAATAACAAAATTAATAAGAGTATAAAATGCAATTGTTGTTTGTCTAATCTGACCAAGCTAAATTTGCTTGGCATACTTCATTGAGAGGTGTGGTATCAGATACTATTTTTTTAAGGGTGTATTAACCCATCGGTTCGTTTCAACGTTATATGAAGGTAGGTTTATACATGTTTTGCTCCAGGTGAGGAACTTTTATTCTTGTGTTTCATGACAAAGAGATCTTAAGGTAAATTTTAAATTATGTACTGTATAATTTAACCAAGCTATTTTTGCTTGGTACTTCACTAAGAAGTAAGCTTTTCTTTCAGGGTGAAACTTAACCCATAATTTATTGAAGATATTTTTAATATTAACATATTATATGTAGTTAATAATTTGGTCGCTAGATGATGCATTATTTTTAATAGAACACTTTCTACCAAAGTAAACATTGTATTGCATTTGTTTTAATACAAGATTTCTTATTGAAGTAAACATCACAACCTGCATTATTTGGGGGCGTAAATAACAGAAATATTTTCCTTCAATGGTCAGAGTATGTTTTTAATAACAACATAAATAGTATGACAAAGTTGTATATGTCTTTTGTCTAATCTGACCAAGCTAATATTGCTTGGTACTTCAATAAGAAGTATTGATTTCCTTTAAAGGTTAAACTTAACCAATAACTTGTCATAAGAAATTTTTAATTTTCATATGTTATATGTAGTTAATAATTTGGCCGCTAGGTGATGCATTATAAACGACAGGAAATTTAATTTTGATATCAATAACTGAATGCGAATGTTGTCTAAAAATTTCAGCTGCCTATCTTTAATAAGAGCCAAGAAAATCACGTTTCCCTTATTCTATCTCACACGGAAGGACGGACAGACAGACGGACAGACGGAAATTTCGAATTATAGAGTTGCTTTGCTACTAAAAATTTGTTTTCAAAAAAATAACATGGTCTGAAATGATTCCAAATTGCCTACTTTAAAGTGTCACAAAAGGCCTCTAGGGGCAAATATGGATGGACGGACAGACGGACGAACGGACATTTTGAATTATAGAATAGCTTTACTCCTAGCTTTTGAATAATCATAATATAATTGTATAATAGTTGAAGCAAAATTGTAAGTAAATTTGTTGCAAAACTGCTTGATACAGGATAATGTTTATGAACACACTTAAATTTTAGGACTAAATTATATATTTTAAAATATGTTTAAAGTGGACGTAAGTGCCACAAGAGGCCTCTAGGGGCAAATATGGATGGACGGATAGACGGACGAACGGACATTTCGAATTATAGAATAGCTTTACTACTAGTTTTTGAATAATCATAATATAAATGTATAATAGTTCAAGCAAAATTGTAAGTAAATTTGTTGCAAAACTGCTTGATACAGGATAATGTTTATGAACACACTTCAATTTTAGGACTAAAATATATATTTTAAAATATGTTTAAAATGGACGTAAGTGCCACAAGAGGCCTCTAGGGGCAAATATGGATGGACGGACAGACGGACGAACGGACATTTCGAATTATAGAATAGCTTTACTACTAGCTTTTGAATAATCATAATATAAATGTATAATAGTTGAAGCAAAATTGTAAGTTAATTTGTTGAAAAACTGATTGATAAAGGTTAATGTTTATGTTATAGTATGTTATACTTTTAAAAGCCCAACAAGAGTTTATAGCATTTTAGTTTACAGTTGTTAGATGTATTTTTTTAAATACAAAAAAATACATCTTACAACAAATTTCAATTACTTCCTTTTATATTTCGAAACAATTTATAAGTAAAAGTAGCAAAAAAATCAAATAAATATATTCTAATATATTAATAATGTTTCATAACATGAATAGGATGAATCAATTTACGTTTTTTTAAGATTTTACTATTCTCATATGTTGTGAAATAAATCTAAAAATTTAAATTATTTCAAACACAGGCATATTGCATTTAAAAATTACCACATTGCAAAAACGAATCTGAAATGTATTTCTAAAAATATTGATCCTAGTTCAAGAAATTATTTCATACTGATTTAATATTTTTAAAATGGTTTTCAGATTTGTAATCAGCATTTCATTGCGGTCATTTTAATATGTAACATGCCTGTGATTGACAAAATGTTATTAATTTAAATCGCAAATTTAAAAAATTGACCCAACCTAATAATCATAACTATCATACAATGTAATTAATTTTTTTTAAAATTTAATATTCATTCAATGAAAACACTTTATCGTTTTCATTCTAATATGGTGGATAGAAATTGGTTTTCATTTAATGATTGACATAAATCTTATAATTGTATATTCTAATCATTTGTTTCTACAAGAAAAAAAATTTAAAGCTGTGTTTCATAAATAGGAATTAGTTGTTCGTTAAATATTATTGAAATGTAATAAATGTATTTTTTTAAAATGATAGTTAAAAAAGTTATTTATAATATTTTATTTTTTGGTTGTTTTCAAAAAACACTTGTTGTGTACATTCGTACTTCCTTCCAATTGTATAATTGTTGTATTTTCTCATTTAGTAGTTAAAGAGTTTCTTTGAAAGTGATTTGGTAAATTTTAATTATTTTTTAAAAGCAAATATTTTCTATAATTAGGGTCGGTCCAAGATATATACCTTTCATTTGTTATTTTAGGTATGTTGTAATTGTCTTATCAATTTAAAATTTAAAACTTGACTTGATAGTAAATCTTTAAAGATTAAAAAAAGTGTGTGCAAAAATACGGACATTTTTAAAATTCAAACTGCTTTGCTTGTGTGAATAGTAGAAAAATGTTATGTGCTAATTTTAGTTTGTACTTTATTGACAAATGTGGGAAAAGTGCAAAAATTTAATCGTGTTTATATTTCCAAAAAATAGACTTCCTAACGGTTCTAACTATATGCGTAACATTTTTCTATTATTAACACAAGCTGCGCAATTTCGATTTTAAAAAAGTCCATATTTTTATTTTATTTGATATCCTTAATTTTAATCTTTAATCTTTATTGATTCCCGTGAAAACAATGTAGAATATTATGAGCGAAGCTACTTATGGATGTTGTCATCCTTGTTTTAAAAATAAAAGTTTTTCTAAAGGGGTATTTCCACAAAATGAATTTAAACTTAATTAATATTCGTTGGATTAAAACTGGTTGTAGATAGACGTTGGATTTTTTTCAAAAATCTCTATACAAATCAGCATTTTTTGCAAATTCTCGTAGATCAAGGTAAATCTTAATTCAAATATTTTTTACTTACCAACCTAAAAAAATTTCGTTTCAATATCTTCAAAATTACAGATGAAGCACTGTATTTAATATTTACCTTGATATACGAGAATTTAAAAAAAATGACAAAGTCCCCCCGCAGGGTTGCTTGTAAGGGGAAAAATTTTTGAAAAAAATAACATGGTCTTAAATGATTCCAAATGGCCTAATTCGGCGAGAAATGCAAAAAAAAAATTGGGTGGGGGGGGGGGGCGGCGGACAATGGCGGCGGACGGCGGGAGCGGCGGTCCCGCCGCCGTTTTCTTAATTCAAATATTTTTTACTTACCAACCTAAAAAGATTTCGTTACAATATCTTCAAAATCACAGGAGAAGTACTGTATTTAAGATTTACCTTGATATACGAGAATTTGAAAAAAATGACAAAGTCCGCAGGGTTGCTTGTAAGGGGAAAAATTTTTGAAAAAAATAACATGGTCTCAAATGATTCAACAAAAAGTTGGAAAACCACCCCTTACTTATCATGAGCTTAACTTTTATTAGCTTAAATTTTTTGAGGAATTATCCTTGTATTTGTTTTTATAGATTTTCTGAGCCTGTGCTCAACATACACCTTGCTCTGCCTTTTTTGGATGCTGCGGGTCTCAACCCCCCACCCCACATGAACGGGCGTAGTATTCTTGACATTTTCAGGTATGGACACAATGTTTATTCCATAATCTGTACATTCAATTTTAATTTAAAAAAGTCCGTATTTCATTTGATATCCTTAAATTTAATCTTCCGGACGTACGGACGGACGGACGGACGGACGGACCGACCCTAATTATAGAAAAGCTTCGCTTTTAAAAAGACTATTTTCAAGTCTTGATTTTTAAAAACTATGTGGTAGAAAATTAAAATTTTTTCAAATATATGCCATATAAATGTAGTTTAACCATTTAAGCAGGATAAAATATGCGGTTCACTAAATTAAGTTCAAATGCATTTCTTGAAACTACCCCTTTGATTTTATGATTGTATCAAATGTCGTTTTTGATGAAAAATTTTAGTATACATCTACAGAAAAAGTAATTATGTGTATTATCATTGGGGATGTACATTAATTTATTTGCCATTGTCTTATCTCTTATATCACTGTTCAATAAATAGAAAAAGTAATTATGTGTATTATCATTGGGGATGTACATTAATTTATTTGCCATTGTTTTATCTCTTATATCACTGTTCAATAAATAGAAACATGTTATGTAAAATTAAACATGTTAGTTTAAATTTTATGACAAAAATCACAAAACTTCGAAATCGTTTCTATTATACTCACGAAACCTCGAAGATATTTACTTCATTTTGCTCACGAAACCTCGAAATCAAAAAATTTCCATCGCGACCCAAGAATTTAAAAGGGATAAGCCAATGAATGATAAATTGATTTGCATCCCCAATGACGATAAACCTTTAGTTGAAAATAGAATTGCATTGTCGAAAAGCTTATATACTACTACTAGCTTGAACCTACCAATCAAAATTCAAAAGTACTTTTGAGCTAAGGAATATAATTACGTAGTTTTAAAACTTTGGGTACCAGTTTAAATTTAAGGTTTGTGAAAATTTTGGTAAACTGCCTTTTTTAACTTTTTCTTATAACATCCATATTTAGCA
The DNA here is from genome assembly GCF_053477335.1 of Acartia tonsa. Classification (NCBI taxonomy): domain Eukaryota; kingdom Metazoa; phylum Arthropoda; class Copepoda; order Calanoida; family Acartiidae; genus Acartia; species Acartia tonsa. Next base: position 22,520,709 of record NC_137274.1, read on the forward strand.
TCTCGCTAACCGCTGAAATGTTGCATGAATAATCGTTAGTAAGTCTATTTTCCCTAAATTGAACAAAAAGTTGGAAAACCACCCCTTATTTATCATGAGCTTAACTTTTATTAGCTTCACTTTTATTGAGGAATCCTCCTTTTATTTGTTTTTATAGATTTTCTGAGCCTGTGGTAAACATAGACCTTGCTCTGACGCTGCGGGGCTCAACCCCACACCCCACATGGACGGGCGTAGTATTCTTGACATTTTCAGGTATGGACACAATGTTTATTCCATGCAAGGATCTAGAGGGATAAGTCAATGGGCGATAAATGGTATACAGTAACTTATGCTTTTAATTATTTTTCTGAAATACACTTCATGCAACTATCCCTTTAATCATCAATATTTTATTTTTTTTATTTGTGCAGTTTACAATAAATGATTCCTCAAAAACCTGTTTCTCCATAGTATATGCTTTTAATAATAAATAACTATTGCTACAGGGCTGGTGGTGATAAGACAGCGGACAAGCCTTGGAGAGATGCTTTTTTATTGAGCGTGGAAAAATGACTTTTGAACGCTATATCAAGGTAAAAATGTGCTCCTAAGAATTACCCGCCAAATTAAATTATATAGAGAGAGTGGACAATGGGTTATTTATTACACTGGTCCCCAAAGTTTTATAAAAATTATAACGCGCTTTGAAATAATGCTGAATTCATATAATTTTTTACATTCTAAAAAACTAAAGGGGTAGTTTCACGAAATGCATTTGAACTTAATTTAGTGAACCGCATATTTTTTCTTAGTTAATGGGGTAAACTACATTTAAATAGAATGTATTTGAAATGAATTTAATTTTCTAACACGTAGTTTTTAAAATATCAACACCTGAAAATTGTCTTTTTGTGATATATGCAATTTAACAAGGATGACAACATCCATAAAAGCGAAGCACTGAAATGGTAGGACAAACTGACATTAACACTTGTATAGTATCTGAACTGAAAAATCGGAACCTAAATGTATAAATGTCGAATCAAAATTGTAGGTAAATTTGTTGAAAAACTGCTTAAAAACAGGATAATGTTTATGGACATACTTACATTTTTGGACTTGATTATAGAGTTGCTTCGCTTATAATATTGTTCTTTGTTGTCCCAGGAATCAATACACCAAAAATCAGATCAAACGGATAATTAGAACACTTGAAAATTTGTTGTTAAAAAAGTAGAAAAATCAACATGTTTAAAATGGACGTACGGACATTCTGGTAATGATTATAGAGTTGCTACGCTTTCTAAATTGTACACAACTACTACAGGAATAATCATGCAAAGTTTGAAATCGATAGGACAATTATAACATGCCTAAATTAACGAATAAAAGCTATCTGTCTCGGACGGACGTACGGACGGACGGACGTACGGACGGACGGACGGACCGACCCTAATTATAGAAAAGCTTCGCTTTTAAAAAGACGATTTTCAAGTCTTGATATTTTAAAAACTATGTGGTAGAAAATTAAAATTTTTTCAAATATATGCCATATAAATGTAGTTTAACCATTTAACCAGGATAAAATATGCGGTTCACTAAATTAAGTTCAAATGCATTTCGTGAAACTACCCTTTTGATTTTATGATTGTATCAAATGTCGTCTTTGATGAAAATTTTTAGTATATTTCAATTGAAAATACAATTTTTAGTAGCAAAGCTACTCTATAATTCGAAATTTCCGTCTGTCCGTCCGTCTGTCCGTCCTTCCGTGTGAGATAGAATAAGGGAAACGTGATTTTCTCACCTCTTATTAAAGATAGACAGCTGAAATTTGAAGTCTGCAAAGTTGTTAAGCCAACGAATAAGAAAACGATATAATAAAACTTTGTTAATTTAGGCAAGTTAGAATTGTCCTATCGATTTCAAACTTTGTATGGTGATTTCTGTTAGGTAAAATTTAGAAAGCGTAGCAACTCTATAATCATTAGAAGAATATCTATACTTACATTTTAAACATGTTAACTTTTTTAACATTTTAAGAACTAATTTTTATGTGATCTGATTATCTGATTAATTTAATTTTTGTTATATTTATTCCTGTGAAAACAAAGTACAATATTATGAGCGAAGCTACTATATCATTAAGTCTTAAAATTTAAGTGTATTCATAAACATTATCCTGTATTAAGCAGTTTTTCAACAAATTTATTTACAATTTTGCAATTCTTTGGTCTATACAGACGGACAATCAACATCCTGTTACTTTTATAAAAGTATAACGAATGATTTTGATTCCAGGTTGGCCCAACTGAAGGTATCGACATGGGAGATGACCTCTGGGTTTCCAGATTTATTCTTCACAGGTAAACGATCCCAGGGATAAGACAATGGCCGATAAATTTTTATAAATTGGCAAAATAGTGTACAAAATTTCCCCTTCTGTAGACTACAATTAGTGGCTGTAACGACTAATAAGAATTCAAAAAAATCTCCTAAGTTGTTAAGTCAGCGAGTAAAAAAAGTATATTATAAAACTTTGGGAATTAGTGTAATAAACAGCACAATGTCCCCTGCCTCCTTGTTAATTAATGCCAAAGCAGGTCTTTATCAACAAAGTAACTTATTGTATTCTGTATAGGGTTGCTGAAGATTTCGGTGTGGTCGTCTCCTTTCACCCCAAGCCCATGGAGGGAGAATGGAATGGAGCTGGAGCCCATACTAACTTCTCCACTGAGGTCAGCAGGGTTAGGTTAGGTCACTCACGCTATATTCGACTTCGTGCAATAGAGATTGGGAATCGTTGTTTTAGCCCACTGGAAGTTTCCCTTTATAGAACATGAAAATCTGGTGTAAGATCCAAGTAATAAAGGGGGAGGTAGGCTGTGCTAAAATTTAGTGAAAGTGAGTTTTAAGGCTTAAAAACAGTAGTAGAACGATGATATTCACTAAGTATAAATATATCAATTTTTTACCTATGGTTCTATTCAATAAGGAATACACATATTTAGTGAATATTATCGTCCTACTTTTTTTAAGCATTAAAACTTACATCTTTACGTAATTTTAGCACAACCTACCTCTCCCTTTATCTATTAGTTTTTTTTCCGGATTAAATGAGTGGGTTCGAATCTCTGCTTAAACTGCGTCATAACTAAAGACGTTCAAAATTGTTAAAAATGCGCAGTATACATTTTTATTATAGGGGGAATTTTTTGGCATTATACTATAAAAACTATGATTTAAAATTAAGGATCGTGCATTCAAATTTGTTTAAAAATAGTTAAAAAAGGCAATGTCAAGAAAAATCCTACATAATTACTTGCATACATGCGATTGGGAATAATTGTTGAAAAACTCATTTTAATATAGGGTCAGGGATAGTACAATGGACTAAAATTAAGCTTCCCTTTAAGTTTATTGTTAATAAATAACTTGTTTTGTAGCGTTTCAACAATTCATTTTTAAGTATGGCTTTGATACAGATTAATATCCGCTGGATTGGAACCAGTTTAGCCATTCTGAATAAATATGTATAGCATCTTATTAGACAATTATGCTTTAATATTAAAATAAAAAGCATAAAATTAATACCACTTTTGTAAGCATGGGGTCTTATAAAACCGGTTTTAAACTTATAATTTTTCATTTTAATATGCACGGAAAGCTGTCTATGATATCATAAATAATTTTTATAATTTTAGCCAATGAGGCAACCCGGATGCATGGAGGCTATTGAGGCCGCTATTGATAAGATGTCCAAGCATCACAACAGACACATCAAGGCATACGACCCCAGGGAGGGCAAGGTCAGTTATTGAGATGCTTCGTTGCTTATTTCTTATAAGAAAGTAATAGGAAGTCTATGGTTGTGATATTAAGGTTGATTATGTAAATGGTACTCGAAAATTTATAAATATTAAATTCTCTTTCTCGTATTCATTCGAATCCGGTGGATAGAAACTATGTCTAGCATTATATCCATTTTTCTACGAAGATTAATACCAGCTTTTTTAGCCCCGTCTTATAATTGTACATTCTATATCCGCGGGAAGCAGTAATTATTGAAAAAATCAATTTTTTTAACCTCGGTTTTATAAAAACTTTAAACCTAAATATTTTATCAAGCACACATAAAAAATATGGGTTCATATATACCTTTAGAATCAGAAAAATATTACGAATCCTTTCTAAGCAAAATTGAAAAAGTTTTATAAAACTATAATAAAAAATATAAGTTTATTTTAAGAATCAAAATTTTCGGCTTCAAAGGGTTCACTTGAACAAAACCTGTCCAAAACCTAAACAAATGTACATACACTGTAACAGATTTTTTTTAAACACAAGAAACAATAATGCATTTTTAACTGCATTGTTTTGAAGTTTATAAACTGACTGGAGCATACTTGTTCATAATGTTTAATTCTTTACATGTTGTGTAAGTATCACTATTTTTATTGTAGCATCTATTGCATATATTGTTTTAACATTATCCTTCTTTTTGTCATTTCTATTGGTTTTGAGGTGAAGCTTCTTGATTTGTCAATTTTAGAGATTTTAGATTGGCTAGTTTAATAGTTACAGTTAAGTGTTGCCTGTAAAACTATAATATTTTTGGCCATTTTTATTTTTTTAAGTTTTTACTTTTTTTCAATTTTGCTTAGAGTGGATTCGTAATATTTTTCTGATTCTAAAGGTATATATAAACCCATGTTTTTATGTCTGTTTGATAAAATATTTAGGTTTAAAGTTTTAATAAACCGAGGTTAAAAAAATTGTTTATTTCAATAATTACAAAACAGAATTTTAAAAGTAAGGTTTCAAATTAAAGATATTACTATTTTCGTTCAAACTGTCCATTTCCTTCTTTTATTTTGTTGCGTTTTAGTACCTTAAAACCGACTTAATTATTATTTTTAAAAACTTAAATTACTTAAAAAATAAGAGCTCTACAAAAAAACCGATTGCATATCTGAATTCTATTCAGTTATTGATATCAAAATTAAATTTCCTGTCGTTTAAAGACATGTCAGCCACACTATCATTTTGCCCATATATTTTTAAAAACAAAACTTTTCTATAATTAGGGTCCGTCCGTCCGGCTGTCCGTTTGTCCGTATATTGATTCCTGGGACAACAAAGATCAATATTATAAGCAAAGCAATTCTATAATCAAGTCCAAAAATGTAAGTATGTTCATAAACATTATCCTGCTTCAAGCAGTTTTTCAACAAAGGGGGGGGGGGGGAAATGTGGTGACTCGTGCCACGACATACCAGCAATTTTATTTTGGATGCTACTCCCTTAGTTTTAGAGATAATTGGATGAAATCTTTTGGGCTGGGTCACTAATTACCCCAACTACATGTATCTTTAAAAAAAAAACGGCGGCGGGACCGCCGCTCCCGTCGCCGCCACCAAAAAAAAAATTTTTTTTGCATTTCTCGCCAAATTAGGCAATTTGGAATCATTTGAGACCATGTTATTTTTTTCAAAAATTTTTCCCCTTACAAGCAACCCTGCGGGGGGACTTTGTCATTTTTTTCAAATTTTCGTATATCAAGGTAAATCTTAATTCAAATATTTTTTACTTACCAAAATAAAAAGATTTCGTTTCAATATCTTCAAAATCACAGGATCTAGAGGGATAAGTGAATGGACGATAAATTGATGTACATCCTCAAAAAATTACTACTTCTGTAGATTACAATTTGATATCAAGCAGTTTTTCAACAAAGGGGGGGGGGAAATGTGGTGACTCGTGTCACGACATACCAGCAATTTTATTTTTGATGCTACTCCCTTAGTTTTAGAGATAATTGGATGAAATCTTTTGGGCTGGGTCACTAATTACCCCAACTACATGTATCTTTAAAAAAAAAACGGCGGAGGGACCGCCGCTCCCGCCGCCCGCCGCCGTTTTCCGCCGCCACCAAAAAAAAAATTTTTTTTGCATTTCTCGCCGAATTAGGCAATTTGGAATCATTTGAGACCATGTTATTTTTTTCAAAAATTTTTCCCCTTACAAGCAACCCTGCGGGGGGACTTTGTCATTGTTTTCAAATTCTCGTATATCAAGGTCAATTATAAGATTCATATCATTTTTTACATTCCAAAAAACTAAATTTCAGTTTATGATGGTATCAAATGTCGTCTTTGAAGAAAAAATTTAAGTATATTTTAATTGAAAATACAATTTTTAATAGCAAAGCTACTCTATAATTCGAAATTTCCGTCTGTCCGTCTGTCTGTCCGTCCTTCCGTGTGAGATAGAATAAGGGAAACGTGATTTTCTCGGCTCTTATTAAAGATAGACAGCTGAATGGTTTTCTTTAAAATAAATATTATTTTAGATAGTTGGACCTGCAAGTTGAGAAGGTTGGTTTACAGGTCTGCCAGAACAGTAGAGTTTTGTTAATTTAGGTAAGTTAGAATTCTCCTATCGATTTCAAACTTTGCATGGTGATTCCTGTTAAGTACAATTTAGAAAACGTAACAACTCTATAATCATTAAAAGAATTTTCATACGTCCATTTCAAACATATTTTAAACTATATAATTTAGTCCTAAAAGAAGCTGTATCAACTTTTTCACTTTTTATTTAAGATAGCTAGCCGGTGGTTTTAGTAAGTAATATATGTAAAATTTTTCATAGAATTCAGATATGCAATCGGTTTTTTTGTAGACCTCTTATTTTTTAAGTAATTTAAGTTTTTAAAAAAAATAATTAAGTCGGTTTTAAGGTACTAAAACGCAACAAAATAAAAGAAGAAAATGGCCAGTTTGAACGAAAATAGTAATATCTTTAATTTGACACCTTACTTTTAAAATTCTGTTGTGTAATTATTGAAAAAATACATTTTTTTAACCTCGGTTTAATAAAAACTTTAAAAACTTAAAAAATAAGAAAAAATTTAAGTATATTTTAATTGAAAATACAATTTTTAGTAGCAAAGCTACTCTATAATTCAAAATTTCCGTCTGTCCGTCTGTCTGTCCGTCCTTCCGTGTGAGATAGAATAAGGGAAACGTGATTTTCTCGGCTCTTATTAAAGATAGACAGCTGAATGGTTTTCTTTAAAATAAATATTATTTTAGATAGTTGGGCCTGCAAGTTGAGAAGGTTGGTTTACAGGTCTGCCAGAACAGTAGAATTTTGTTAATTTAGGTAACTTAGAATTCTCCTATCGATTTCAAACTTTGCATGGTGATTCCTGTTAAGTACAATTTAGAAAACGTACCAACTCTATAATCATTAAAAGAATTTTCATACGTCCATTTTAAACATATTTTAAACTATATAATTTAGTCCTAAAAGAAGCTGTATCAACTTTTTCACTTTTTATTTAAGATAGCTAGCCGGTGGTTTTAGTAAGTAATATATGTAAAATTTTTCATAGAATTCAGATATGCAATCGGTTTTTTTGTAGACCTCTTATTTTTTAAGTAATTTAAGTTTTTAAAAAAAATAATTAAGTCGGTTTTAAGGTACTAAAACGCAACAAAATAAAAGAAGAAAATGGCCAGTTTGAACGAAAATTGTAATATCTTTAATTTGACACCTTACTTTTAAAATTCTGTTGAGTAATTATTGAAAAAATACATTTTTTTAACCTCGGTTTCATAAAAACTTTAAAAACTTAAAAAATAAGAGCTCTACGAAAAAACCGATTGCATATCTGAATTCTAGAAAATTTTTTACATCTATTACTTACTAAAAGCACCGGCTAGCTATCTTAAATAAAAAGTGAAAAAGTTGATACACCTTCTTTAAGTGTGTTCATAAACATTATCCTGTATCAAGCAGTTTTTCAAAAAAATTTACTTTCAATTTTGCTTCATCTAAAGGGTGTGCAAAAAAAAATGCGGACTTTTTTTAAATTGAAATTGCGCGGCTTGTGTTAATAGTAGAAAAATGTTACGCATATCGTTAGAACCGTTATGAAGTCTAATGTTTGGAAATATAAAAACGATTCCTGTGCTACGTATAGTTTAGGAGCTATGTGGTAAAATGTCCCAACTGGCTTAAAACTTGACTTGCGAGTAAATCATTAAAGATTAAACATACAAAAAAATATGTACCTTTTTAAATTTGAGATTGCGCGGCTTGTGTTACTAGTAGAAAAACGTTGTGCATATCGTTAGAACCACTATGAAGTCTATTTTTTGGAAATATAAGAACCATTACTGTGCAACTTATAGTTTAGGAGCTACGTAGTAGAATGTTCCAACTGACTTAAAACTTGACTTGAGAGTAAATCATTAAAGATAAAAAAAAGTGTGTGCAAAAATGCGGACATTTTTAAAATTCAAACTGCTCGGCTTGTGTGAATAGTAGAAAAATGCTGTGCATATCGTTAGAACCGTCATAAGCTATATTTTATTGAAATATAAGTACGATTTTTGTGCTATTTTTAGTTTAGGAGCTGTATTGATAAATGTGAGAAAAGTGGAAAAATTTAATCTTTAATGATTTTCTCGCAAGTCAAGTTTTAATTCAGTGGGGACATTCTACCACATAGCTCATAAATTATACGTAGCACAGGAATCGTTTTTATATTTCCAAAAATTAGACTTTATAGCGGTTCTAAAGGTATGCATAACGTTTTTCTACTATTAACACAAGCTGAGCAATTAGAATTTTAAAAATGTACGTATTTTTATTTGCATACCCTTTAATTTAATCTTTCATGATTTACTCGCAAGTCAAGTTTTAAGCTAGTTGGGACATTTTACCACATAGCTCCTAAACTATACGTAGCATAGGAATCGTTTTTATATTTCCAAAAAATAGACTTCATAACGGTTCTAACGATATGCGTAACATTTTTCTACTATTAACACAAGCCGCGCAATTTAAATTTTAAAAAAGTCCGCATTTTTTTTTGCACACCCTTTATTATACATTTTTATTATGATTATTCAAAAGCTAGTAGTAAAGCTATTCTATAATTCGAAATGTCCGTTTGTCCGTCTGTCCGTCCATCCATATTTGCCCCTAGAGGCCTCTTGTGGCACTTTAAAATAGGCAATTTGGAATCATTTGAGACCATCACACCCACACTATCATTTTGCAGGTTTCTTTAAAATAACTTCTTTATTTTAGATAGTTGAACCAAGAACCAAGGGTCCTCAGCTACACAACATATAGTTCTGTTTTGAGGTGGTGATCTGGCAGACCACCAAATATATTTTATTTGTATTAATTAATAAATTTGCATTTTATGTCTTTTTTACTAAACTTAAAATCATTTCTAATATTAGCATATCATATAAGGCTATTACTTTTAGATTAAAATGTCAACAACTTTTAATTATACAATCTCCAAGTCTTCCATTACCATTATTAATAATGGTAATGGGACTGATGTGCCTATAAACAATAAGTAAGTTAATATCCAAACTATTCTTTTAGCTTTTCGTCTTTTACTTTTTTTTGTTAATACTGGCCATTTTGTTGCGTTGAAGTACCATAAAACCGATTTCTTAAAGAAATTAATATAGTTTAGTTCTAAAAATTTTGTCTGACCCCCCCCCCCCTCCTCAAGCGACTAAATGACTTAGTTTAATAAGTTAATAAGTTAATTTTTAAAAATGTTAGAAATGAAAAATTTTTTGTTTTTTGTTAAGGAACAACAAGAAGCCCTATGACAGACCTCAAGACAAACCAAAATTTGTTCCCAGAAATATTAAAACTCACAAAGACATTGAAATGACTGAGAGTGTGAGTGTGGCAGAGGTTACTGCCGACCTTAAAAAATTGAATTAAGCATTTCTTTTTTTCAATAAACTGTTTTTTTTAAAAAAATGTTACTTTATTCTAAAGTAACGGGATGTTTGTGTGTGTATCTTTATATCAAAAAAAAGGTTATGCTTATTTAAAGTAACAGGATGTTGTCTGTATGTGATCTGTGTGTCAGTATCAAAGGATCTTGCTAATCTTTGAACCTATTAGGTTCTTCCTAACAGGGTAGATTCTCATATGTCCTGGGAAGGTTTAAAACTATTATGGGGGAGGGTACCACCACCCTCCCTAGAGTAATTAAATTTTAAAAAGATAGTTCAATGTCAAACGTACATTTTTTTTAACTTTTAATAAGAAATTCAATTGTTAATTGGTGTCTGTCCTCTTAAAGTGCCCCTAGAAGCGTCTAGGGTTGTATCCGATAGTTAATTTAAAAGCAGCTAAGTTCTCAAGAAACCTTTAAGCGAACTTATGGTCGTAGACATTGAATTACAAAATACTTTAAACTTGTGTGAGGTTTTCTAGTATTCCTAGGCGGTCACCCATCTAAGTACTAACTTGGCCCAATGTTACTTAACTTTAGTGATCGGACGAGAACTGCATGGTATGGCCGTAGACATTGAAATAAAAAATAATTTTCTAACTTGAGGTTTAGTTAGGTTTGGGTTAAAATTCCAAATATGTTACTAAAATTTACTACAATATTCTTCTTTCAGAATAAAATGAGTTCTATTCACAGCTACAGCAGCTACACAACAGGTAAGGAACAACATTAGTATCAAATAACGCCTTATTTATAATAATGTTTATATTACACAGTGGGATATTTTGAAAAAAATCGGGACATCCAAACAATTTAAAATCGACTTTTATCTATCCTAGGAATTAATAATGGCTGTAAGTGGACAGCTAGAAAAGAAATTTTTGAAAAATATTTATTTTTAATGACATTTCGACGATTTTCCCGATTTTTTACATAATTTTTTCCAAGCAACAAAAAAAACATTTATGTTTATTAAAATAATAATTAATTAGGTTTATATTCTTATACAAACTTTAAGTGAAGATAGCTAGACTCAGAGTAAAGGTATTAACACAAAATCAAAAGTGTTTTGAAAATTATGTTATTGTTGTTTATATCTGTTAAAAAATTATTTTAAAATATGCCTTATAAGTGTCCTATTTTACTTATTCTGGGCCTACCTAAAAAAGCCGGGACTCGAATTGGGTGCACCTGACGCTATATTCATGTTCACAAACCTTGTTTGCATTGAAGAAATATTTACATAGACATTAATTTTGTTAAAATATTCCTATCCTAGCTAAAGTTATGAAGGTTTATAGATTTCTTAAAAATAGGGTAGCTTCGCTCCTCCAAAAAAGCAAGACGTACTTACCAAATGCACATTAGAACTTAACAGGAGCAAAAATTAAGTCATTTCTGAGTTAAAGCAAAAGAAATTACATCATTTCCTTAAATACAAGCTTATTTATTTAAGTTTACTTTTGTCTATTCTTAATGTAACAGAAAATATGTTGAAAAGTTAATAGAAATAAGTGTGAAAATTTTTAAATTATTAATTGTTGAACATTTTTAAAAGCAAAGCTTTCCTATAATTAGGGTCTGTCCGTCCGTACGTCCGTCCGTCCGAGATAGATAGCTTTTATTCATTAATTTAGACATGTTACAATTGTCCCATCAATTTTAAACTTTGTATGATGTTTCCTGTAGTAGTTAGGTATGATTTAGAAAGCATAGCAACTTTATAATCATTACCAGAATGTCCGTACTTCCATTTTAAACATGTTGATTTTTTGTCCGAGATAGATAGCTTTCATTCCTTAATTTAGGCATGTTAGAATTGTCCTATGGATTTCAAACTTAGCATGATGATTCCTTTAGTAGTTAGGTACAATTTAAAAAGCAAAGCAACTCTATAATCATTACCAGAATGTCGGTACATGTTGATTTTTATATTTTTTAACAACAAAAGGGGGATGTGGAAAATAACCATTTGGGCAGGGGGGGGGGGTTTACTCGAGAACCCTTAGAGCTAGAGGGAGCTAATTTTTGATTTAAGCTTCTATGGGGCCAAAGTTACTTTTAAAATTATCGTCGACCCCCCACCCCCCCCCAAATTTTTTTTTTTTTTGGGGGGGGGGTGGGTAAATTATACTATAGGGTGTTTCTCATAAACGATTTGAGATAAATGGAGCAAACCTTAGGATACAAGTTTTGTAGGCCTATATTTGATTTTAGAATTATCGTTGACCACCCACCCACCCCCAAACCCCTAATTTTTGGGGGGGGGGGGGTGAATTATACTATAGGGTGTTTCTCATAAACGACTGGAGATAAATGGAGCAAACCTTAAGATACAAGTTTTGTAGGCCTATATTTGATTTTAGAATTATCGTTGACCACCCACCCACCCCCAAACCCCTAATTTAGGGGGGGGGGAAATTATACTATAGGGTGTTTCTCATAAACGACTGGAGATAAATGGAGCAAACTTAAGGATACAAGTTTTGTAGGCCTATATTTGATTTTAGAATTATCGTTGACCACCCACCCACCCCCAAACCCCAAATTTTTTTTGGGGAGGGTGAATTATACTATAGGGTGTTTCTCATAAACGACTTTAGATAAATGGAGCAAACCTTAGGATACAAGTTTTGTAGGCCTATATTTGATTTTAGAATTATCGTTGACCACCCACCCACCCCCAAACCCCTAATTTGGGGGGGGGGGGGAATTATACTATAGGGTGTTTCTCATAAACGACTTGAGATAAATGGAGCAAACCTTAGGGTACAAGTTTTGTAAGCCTATATTTGATTTTAGAATTATCGTTGACCACCCACCCACCCCCAAACCCATAATTTGGGGGGGGGGGCAGATGAATTATACCTAATTTGGGGGGGGGGGGGGCAGATGAATTATACTATAGGGTGTTTCTCATAAACAACTTGAGATAAATGGAGCAAACCTTGGGATACAAGTTTTGTAGGCCTATATTTGATTTTAGAATTATCGTTGACCACCCACCCACCCCCAAACCCTTAATTTGGGGGGGGGGGGCGGGTGAATTATACTATAGGGTGTTTCTCATAAACAACTTGAGATAAATGGAGCAAACCTTAGGATACAAATTTGTAGGCCTATATTTGATTTTAGAATTATCGTTGACCACCCACCCACCCCCAAACCCCTAATTTGGGGGGGGGGGAGCGGGTGGATTATACTATAGGAAAAAAATAACATAGTCTCAAATGATTCCAAATTGCCTAATTCGGCGAGAAATGCAGTAAAAAAAAAAATTTTTGTTGGCAGCGGTTAACGGCGGCGGGCGGCGGGAGCGGCTGTCCTGTCGCCTTTTTTTTTAAAGATACAAATAGTTGGGGTAATTAGTGACCCAGCCCAAAAGATTTCATCCAATTATCTCTAAAACTAAGGGAGTAACACCCAAAATAAAATTGCTGGTATGTCGTGTGACGAGTCACCACATTTCCCCCCCCCCCTATACTTACAATTTTGTTTCGACTTTTATTTTGGGTGCTACTTTCTTAGTTTTAGAGATAATTGGATGAAATCTTTTTGGCTGGGTCACTAATTACCCCAACTATTGGTTTCTTTTAAAAAAACGGCGGCGGAACCGCTGCTCCCGCCGCCCGCCACCGTTTACCGCCGCCACCAAAAAAAAATTTTTTATTGCATTTCTCGCCGAATTAGGCAATTTGGAATCATTTGAGACCATGTTATTTTTTTCCTATACACAGGGTAAAGTTCTCTGATATTATACATACATCTAATATCACCATTTAAGATTTTTGCTTGGACTTTTTTGGTCTTAAAAGATCTGGAACCAAACGTAAAATTTTCATTAGAAGAAAATTGTCTGTTTTACAGAAATCGGGTAGGCTAAGAAAATTATCTACAATTACAACAAAAAATGGAGAATTGACTTCTTTTAAAAGCTAAACGTATAAATTATTTCATACTGATTCCAAAAATATATAATACTTAAAAATAGCTTTAAAAATAAAGGGTCCACGATGATTTGAAATGTAGTTTAGTTGACCTTAAAAATAGTAGTTTACAATGATGAAAAGGAACTTAATTCCATACCTCTGGTATAATTGCACATAAAATTCTTATTTTTCATAGTAAAAGCTAATCCTTTCGGCTATATTTCCAAAAACTTGTGTATATTACTAATCAATTGTTTAAAATTGTATTTTCCAAAATGTAAAAAACGATTTTTTGTCACTCGCTGGAACATAGTGTAGGCCTACAAAACTTGTATCCTAAGGTTTGCTCTATTTATCTCAAGTCGTTTATGAGAAACACCCTATAGTATAATTCACCCGCTTTCCCCCCCCCCCAAATTAGGGGTTTGGGGGTGGGTGGGTGGTCAACGATAATTCTAAAATCAAATATAGGCCTACAAAACTTGTATCCTAAGGTTTGCTCCATTTATCTCAAGTCGTTTATGAGAAACACCCTGTAGTATAATTCATCTGCCCCCCCCCCCCCAAATTAGGGGTTTGGGGGTGGGTGGGTGGTCAACGATAATTCTAAAATCAAATATAGTCCTACAAAACTTGTATCCTAAGGTTTGCTCCATTTATCTCCAGTCGTTTATGAGAAACACCCTATAGTATAATTCACTCGCCCCCCAACCGCAAATTAGGGGTTTGGGGGTGGGTGGGTGGTCAATGATAATTCTAAAATCAAATATAGGCCTACAAAACTTGTATCCTAAGGTTTGCTCCATTTATCTCAAATCGTTTATGAGAAACACCCTATAGTATAATTTACCCGCCCCCCCCCCCAAAAAAAAAATTTTGGGGGCGGGGTGGGGGGTCGACGAAAATTTTAAAAGTAACTTTGGCCCCATAGAAGCATAAATCCAAAATTAGCTCCCTCTAGCTCTAAGGGCTCTCGAGTAAACCCCCCCCCCCTGCCAAAATGGTTATTTTCCACATCCCCCTTTTATGTTATCTAATTATCCGTCTGATCTGGTTTTTGTTACATTTGTTTCTTGATCAACAAAGAACAATACTATAAGCGAAGCAACCTTATAATCAATTCCTAAAAATGTAAGTATGTACTTAAAATTTTGCTTCGACTCTTATATTTTATATTCTGATTATTCAGTTCAGATACATACAAGTTTTAATGTCCGTTTGTTCTACCGTTTCAATGCTTCGCTTTTATGGATGTTGTTATCCTTGTTTTAGAATGGGTATATTCTATCCAAGAAGAGCATTCTCATAACACAAGTTATGTTGAAGGTATTTATAATTTTTAGCTCAAAATCAACAAAGGAACAGCCAAATACGTTATTTCAATTTAATAGAACTAAAGGATAAAAATATATTTGTGCAAGTCCCCTGTGTTATAATGAATTTCTGACCTTAACCCTTTCAGTCGGGTCCCTTGCCGCACCTTAATCAGTCGGGAGGGGGGGGGCGTTCAACGCCCCCCATGTTATCTCAGTTCCTATTTGAGCTAGAGGGCTAAATTTTTTTGTGTAAGTCCCCTGTGTTATGAAGAATTTCCGACCTTAAGTAAGTCAAGGTCAATTTTCGCTTTCTTCACCCTTTTATTTCACAACCTTTGTTTTTGGTCCTTTTTTAATTAAAAATTTCAAACAGCTGTAATTCTTTTATTTTTGAAGCTAGAATAAAATTTTTTTGCAGATAAATAATAATTTATAAAGATAAATGTTAATCTATATGTCAATTTTATATTTCAAATATTAAAATACAAATTTCAGCGTCCGCAGCTGTATTTGGCAGCTGCCAGCTACCGCAGTCGGCGTTCGGCGGTAAAACGGCGGCGAATCTTATCATATCTAATTCTTATATCAGCTGCTTGATTTTCGCCGGTTAAAAACCGATTTTTGCCGATTAAAGTGTAGAATACCTGACAAAAGCCTTTTGAAACTTTAAACTAATGTAGCGCGCGAACCACTGGACCAATTGGTTTAAAATTAAAACCATCCAAAAGCTCTCAAAACGTACATGGGATTTGCCATCTTTAAAAGCCAAATCATTCTAGAAATTGCCTGTACAATTAAAAACCTGATTTTTCTTAATTTCGGTTAATCTAACCTAAATTTTCGAATTTTGCAGGTTTTTTTACTTTTGCTGATTAATATTGATAGCCCCTTGCCTATAGTGAAAACTATAACTCTCTATGTTGAGTGAATCACGCAACTTTTCCAAAAATAGGAAAAACGTAACCTAATTTTCAAATCATTATTACTCGGTAACCACTGAACGAATTTAGATAACACAACCGTGGTTGAATGCGTTTAAATGAGACAATTATTTTGAGTACTTACACGTTTCTGTAGCTCAAACCTAACTGATTTGAGATAAAAAAACTAGCAAAAACATTTTTGATTTCATTTTGGTTAGGTTAGACATAGGAAGCTGGTCAAGTACTGTATTATTCTAATATTAAAGCTTCTAAAGTTCTTAGTTCTAAACAGATTTTTAATACAATATTACAATATTTTAGAATGGTTACATTCACAGAATTTTTATTCAGCTTCACCTGAAGTAATTGAAGGTAATACAAATATCTTTTCATGTATTACTGGTGCATTATTTGCCAAACGTACCACTTTCCTGCACTACCTCTCCGATTTTGTTTATACTCTAAATTTTAGTCCATTGCATGTTTCAAGGATGCTGGATGGCCAAAAAAAATTTCATAGTCCCTGGATGTATAGATATCTAGCTATCTATGAATGTGGGTAACAAAAATTAAAAAAACACCCATTTTTTGCACAATTTTAAAATTTAAGTTTTTCATCAATCTTACATGAAACCTATACATTTTATACACCAAAATGATTATTTATTCATGTAAAAAGCGCACATAATGCTATTTAGGCCAAAACTTTAATTTTACAGGGTGTCCAATAAAAAGTGTATTTTGGATATCAAGCGTAATACCCATAATATCTGTTTGGAAAAAATCAATTTTTTTGACTTAAATTCTGTGTTTTAACTGTTGGCATATGTGGTATATAACGGTTTGGAGCACCTGGGACTAAAAGATTGTCAAACTTCACTTTGAAACACCCTGTAAGTGTGATTTTTGCGTCTGTAGTGATAAAACTTGGTCCAAATTGTCTATTTTTTTCAAATTACTCTAATATGTGTCCTAGTATGTTTGGCAATACTGTTTTATCACCACACTCTGTGGGACACCCTGTGCATGTTTTTAAAAAATAAAAATTAAAAAAAAATTTCATAGTCCCTGGATGTATAGATATCTAGCTATCTATGAAGGTAGCTAACAAAAATTAAAAAAACACGCATTTTTTGCACAATTTTAAAATTTAAGTTTTTCATCAATCTTACATGAAACGTATACATTTTATACACCAAAATGATCATTTATTCATGTAAAAAGCGCACATAATGCTATTTAGGCCAAAACTTTAATTTTACAGGGTCTCCAATAAAAAGTGTATTTTGGATATCAAGCGTAATACCCATAATATCTGTTTGGAAAAAATCAATTTTTTTGGCTTAAATTCTGTGTTTTATCTGTTGGCATATGTGGTATATAATGGTTTGGAGCACCTAGGACTAAAAGATTGTCAAACTTCACTTTGAAACACCCTGTAAGTGTGATTTTTGCGTCTGTAGTGATAAAACTTGGTCCAAATTGCCTATTTTTTTCAAATTACTCTAATATGTGTCCTAGTATGTTTGGCAATAGTGTTTTATGACCACACTCTGTTGGACACCCTGTGCATGTTTTTAAAAAATAAAAATTAAAAAAAAATTTCATAGTCCCTGGATGTATAGATATCTAGCTATCTATGAAGGTGGCTAACAAGAATTTAAAAAAAACCCATTTTTTGCACAATTTTAAAATTTAAGTTTTTCATCAATCTTACATGAAACCTATACACCTATTACAGGGTGTCCAATAAAAAGTGTATTTTGGATATCAAGCGTAATACCCATAATATCTGTTTGGAAAAAATAAATTTTTTTGGCTTAAATTCTGTGTTTTATCTGTTGGCATATGTGGTATATAACGGTTTGGAGCACCTGGGACTAAAAGATTGTCAAACTTCACTTTGAAACACCCTGTAAGTGTGATTTTTGCGTCTGTAGTGATAAAACTTGGTCCAAATTGCCTATTTTTTTCAAATTACTCTAATATGTGTCCTAGTATGTTTGGCAATAGTGTTTTATGACCACACTCTGTGGGACACCCTGTGCATGTTTTTAAAAAATAAAAATTAAAAAAAAATTTCATAGTCCCTGGATGTATAGATATCTAGCTATCTATGAAGGTGGCTAACAAGAATTAAAAAAAAGCCCATTTTTTGCACAATTTTAAAATTTAAGTTTTTCATCAATCTTACATGAAACCTATACACCTATTACAGGGTGTCCAATAAAAAGTGTATTTTGGATATCAAGCGTAATACCCATAATATCTGTTTGGAAAAAATCAATTTTTTGGCTTACATTCTGTGTTTTATCTGTTGGCATATGTGGTATATAACGGTTTGGAGCACCTGGGACTAAAAGATTGTCAAACTTCACTTTGAAACACCCTGTAAGTGTGATTTCTTCATTTTTGTAGAACTTTTTAAGACACATCATTTGTTATTCATACAAAAACCGCAAAAGACAAATCATCCTTGTATCACCCAATGTACCAAAGTTTTGAGTATGAACAAAATCAGAGAGGTAGTGCAGAAAAGTGGTACATTTGGCAAATATTGCATCTACTTCATTATTTCTGAATTATAATAAAGAATAACCTATTTAAAAATTATAAAAAAAAATACATACATTTAATAATTTTTTTACATATAACTTTTATTAAAGGATAAATGTTCATTTCAAAAGTTTTGCATTAAAAATTTTTTGTATTCTTTTATTAGAAGATGAATATTCAATACATTCTAGTACACAACAAAATGATCAAGGTAATTTATATCATATCTTTCTAAAAAATTTAAATTGAACATAGTAACAAAACAAAAATCATAATCTATAAACACAGTTTCAACAGTTTATTAAAAACAATATCAACAACAATCTCTAATATCTGTAGAATTTACTGCAAAATTAAAGTATCAATATTGAACCAAACAACTTTAGATTGACAAAATTCTCATTTATTATTTTTTTCTATTTTGAAAATATTCTTTTCACATTTTAATTTTACACTGTAAATTTCATAAGTCACAATCATTTTCTTATTTTCTTTTATTTTTTTTAAGATGAAATTCCATCCATTCACTGGACCTCTCCTTTACAAAACAATAGTACAACTATGGCAAGAATGGAAGAAGTTGCTTCACTAGGAGCAAATTCCATCCATTCTTCTCTAAATTATGAAAATGGCAATGTTACTTCTGAAAATAATCAGAATTCACATAATTTGACTAGGCCAATTATGGAGGAAACTGCTTCATTAGGAGGAGTTTCCATAAATAGTTGGACAAGTCAAGATTTAACTTCACAAACAAATCAGAATAACAATTCTGACACCTTGACTAGGCCAATTATGGAAGAAACTTCTCAATTAAGAGGAGTTTCCATAAATAGTTGGACAAGTCAAGATTTTACTTCACAAACAAATCAGAATAAAAATTCTGACACCTTGACTAGGCCAATTATGGAAGAAACTTCTCAATTAAGAGGAGTTTCCATAGATAGTTGGACAAGTCAAGATTTTACTTCCCAAATTATGGAAGAAACTGCTTCGATAAGAGCACTTTCTATTCGTACTTGGTCAAGTTTGGAATATAATCCAATTTATTATAATCCAAATTTTGTTCCAGCTGAATATGAATCACAAGATATTCGTACTACACAAAGTCAGATAGAATTACAGCGACTGTTAAATACTCAAGTTTATGGAGTACAAACTGTCACTGAAGTGTTATATGAGGCTATGGATACAGTTGAACATAGAATTAGTGAGGATGAGATGGAGGTTGATCCTTTTCCTGCAGGACATACACAATTATTGAGTGATGCTTTAGATAAGGCTGAGGCCGGACCATCAACTCGGAAATACTAAGAAGATCAATTTCTTAAGTGCTCATTAACGAGATTTAATGAGATCTATTGAAAGAAAATTTAAAAATAAATATGAAAAGAACATATTTATTAAATTGATACCAGTGTCAAATTTAAAAGAAAAAACATTTTAAATGCACACTTTATTAGAAATGATTCTATTACCTTATAGAATGTAAATGAATTAGTTAAAAACAAAATATTATATTTTGTTCAAACTAAATTACAAAAATTTTATTCAATTCCAACTTAAATATTGAAATGAATAAAATAAAAAATATAATATAATGTATTACAATAAAGTATGTTGTTCTATAATACAATATTGTATAATGTATTATGTAAATTAAAATAATACAGTATAATTTAATCAAATATATTAAAATATATTGTAAAAATCACCTAATATTTTTTCTTGATCCTGTGAAGTTCCATTGCTGGGCACATAATATTGTGACCATAGGAAGTTCCCTGGAGCATTTGCTGAAAAGCCACAGTGTAGAACTCTACTTCAGTTGCATTTTATGCTTCTGAGAATTTCTCATGCCAAAGTTATATGGAAGCTTCTTAAAATTAGAAGTAACACAACAGGGGCTACTATCATAGGATCAAAAAAAATATGAAAAATATAAAAAAATACCAAAAATGAGAAAAAATTGTTTCAGACAAAAAATGGGGAGAAAGAGAAAAAGAGATGAAATATCAATTAGGTAAATATTTTATAAAAAGGAAAAAGAAAAAAAACCTCAAACTGTCACTTTTCCAAAACTTAAGGTCTAAAAATGACCAGTGTTAATGAATGTAAAGATACAATTATTATATATGCTTGTGTGAAAAAGAACTCAGATATAAATATATAGAAACAAGAATATAAGTTTTATTTAAATCAAAAATGTTATTTAAGATTCATATAAAAATATAATTATAATTTAAAAATTTAGTAGTTCAAATGAGTTTCAACCACAAGGTCAAAATATACAAGGACCATCAACATCAAGACAACCAGTAATTCTTCAGAATGATAATGAATTATTACTTGGGTAATTAATTTAATATATTCTTTATGAAAAAAAACATTGAATAGCAGACAACCAACCCTTTTTTTGTATGATCTTTGTCTAGAGATTCTTGCTTTGAGCATAGTGATTAATTGTGCCTAATTAAAGACAAGGTATTCCCCCTAATAATACTTTAAAACCTCACACATAACAAAAGATAAGCAAACATTAAACATTAATTATATAACATTATTTAAATATCAGGAGTTCAACAAGGCCTCCTGGTCAAAATATACAAGGACCATCAACATCAAGAGGACCAGTAATTGTTGACAATATTAATGAATTATTATTTGGGTAATTAATTTAATATATTCTTTGTAAAAAACCAGTAAATTGCAGACAACCAACCCTTTTTTTGTATGATCTTTGTCTAGAGATTCTCACTCTGAGCATATTGATGAGTTGTGGCTGATTGAAGACAAGATATATTTATATGGATGAAATATCAATTAGGCAAATAAATTTATAAAATATGTTACAATAAATGAAATAAATAAATAAAATATATATTACAAAAAAACCTTTTCAAACATTTAGGAGTTCAGATGAGAGTGATTTTGAAGAACTTGAAGTAAACATACCTGAACCTTTTGTAAATGAAGATAATATTAATGTTGAAAATGAAAATAATGAATACATATATGATTATGCAACTCTTCGTAAGAATGCAACAAGAAGTCCAAAACCTTTATCTGTAAAAAGATTAGATGGATTTAAATCACAATTAATTTTAACTGGGGAAAAAAAAGTAATACCCCTATCACGTACAACTGATTCCATTGGACCAATGATATACGTATGTGTCCATTGCGGTTCTCTGAAATTTCTCAGAGAAGAACCTTCCTTGTGTTGTGAAAATGGAAGATGTATGGAAATAGAAAAATATCATAATCCACCCACTTATATTAAGGATTTAGTACAAAAATCTGAAAATAGATTGTCTAAACAATTTTTGAAATTTGCAAGAACTATAAATAGCTCTTGTGCATTTTCATCCTTATCATGTTCTAAAACAAAAACAATTAGAGGAGGAGGTGTTATCTTAAATGGTGAGGTTCATCAGTTATTTGGAGGCATAAATGAAGAAGTCATCAATAAGTATATTGTTGATTTTGCAACATTAAATGCCCTATTTGATGAACCCACTAATACATTTTACCCTCGTAACATCTCTGATCTAGATAGAGTGGACATAAGGGAGCTAACATTAAGAGTAATAAATATACTCAAGTTAGTAAACCCTTATGTCCACGATTTCAAAATGATGTTTGAGCGTGATTACAGTAATTTTACTACAGGCACTATTGTTCTATCTTCAAAAGCATCCACCAATCAAGGACATGTTGGGAGATATACACCGTTTACAAATCTTAAAGAAATAAGCATTCTTCTTGCTAATGAAGATAGAGAGTCTAAGGATGATGTCTTAATTGCCAAAGATGGATCAAAACAATTAATTAGGAATCGTAATAAGCATTCAATGCCCTTGCGCTTTCCATTGCTGTTTCCATATGGAACACATGGTTGGTCCATAGGAATTGAATCAGCTGAAAACTGTATTAGTAAGAGAAAATCAAATATTACACCTTGCGAATTTTATAAATATATGATCATGCTTAATCATGAGAATGATAACTGTTTACTAAAGTTTGGAAGATTATTCCAAGAATTTTTGTGTTGGGCGGCAATTGTGGTAGATGACAACAATCTCCACTTTTACCGTTTCAACCAAACATGCTTTAGAGCAGAAGTATATAAAAACCTAATGGATAACGACGGAGTAGAAAGAGTAGGAAAAAGATTAATTCTCCCTCCTACATTTTATGGTTCCGTACGTTGGCATTTGACACAAGTGCAAAATGCACTGTGTGCAATGCGCAGGTATGGACCCCCTACATATTTCATAACCATGACAACCAATCCAGCATGGCCAGAAATAAAACAATATTTGAGTCAAGGCATGTCTGCACAAGACAGACCAGATATTGTGGTTCGAGTTTTTAATTTAAAACTGAACCAATTACTGCGTGATATACGTTATGGCGAGATCTTTGGTAAAGTTCTCGCCATAACGCACACAATTGAATACCAAAAAAGAGGTTTACCACATGCCCACATTTTGGTTACAATCCAAGAACAAGACAGATGTCATTCTGCAAATGACCTAGATAATGTTGTTTGTGCTGAAATTCCACCTGGTCCATCACCAGAGTGTAATATGCAAGAAAACAATCAAAGAATAATGCTTCGTAATCTCATTCTGGATCAAAATACACATCATTGCATCAACAATGTATGTGTACGAAATAATGTTTGTAAGTTTGGTTATCCAAAACCATTTTTAACAAATTCATATCTTGATCCAGAAGAATCTTATGCATTATATAGGCGCAGATCTCCTCAAAACGGAGGAGAAACTGCAGAATATAAAGGTAAATATGTAGATAATAGTATGGTTGTCCCTTACAATCCACTTTTAAGTATTCGCTACAACTGTCACATTAATTGTGAGTACAGTTGTAGCACTAAAAGTGCAAAGTATATATATAAATATATACATAAGGGACAAACCAGACAAAATATTACAATAAAAACAGGAGATGAAATACAACAATACTTAGATATGAGATGTATTGGGAGTTGTGATGCCGCTTGGCGTCTCTTTCAATTCCCAATATTTAGTCAATATCCAAGTATTCAAAACCTACGTTGTCATTTAGAAAATGAGCAACAAGTGACCTTTGAAGAGGAAACTATCAACTTACTCCCCAATTCATGTCGCACCAAGACTGAATTAACTGAGTTCTTTCAACTTAATAAAAGTCTAGAACCTCATGAGTTTGTGACCTATTTGGAATGTCCTGAAAAATACCGTTATGATGCCAGGTTGCGTTGTTGGAAAAAAAGAACCGAAAATTCATATCTAAGATATCTAACACTTGGTCGACTACCATTACTAACACCAAATGCAGGAGACGTTTATTACTTAAGAATGCTCCTAATACACCCTTTTTGTAAAGGGAAGACATCATTTAAAGATTTAAAAACTGTAAATGGTGTTCTTCTACCAGATTACAAATCTGTGTGTAAAGCACTTGATTTACTACTTGATGATCAAGAATGGAACAATGCTCTTCAAGAAGCAAACATATTAATGATGCCATCAGCATGTAGATGGCTATTTGTAACTATATTGGTATTTGGGGAGCCAACAAGCCCCCAAATACTATTTGAAAGTTACTGGAAAAACTGGATAGACGATTATAAACAACAAGCATCAAACAATAATATTAATTTGACGGATGATCAATTGAAACAATTGGTCTTAGTTGACCTGTTAAATAATTTACAGGTTTTCAACAAATCATTGGAGAATTACAATCTTCCCATACCAACAGAGGAAGATATCATAAATTTACAAAGAGTTACACAATTTCAAATATCACTGGAAGAAGAACTACAATATTCAGTTCAAGATTTACAAAATACATTAAAACAAAAAGAAAGTTTTACTCAGGAACAAAACAGGATATTTGAAAAAATAATGAATAATATTAGCGTCAATGAACAAACCCTTTTGTTTATTGATGCCAGAGGAGGTTGTGGAAAAACATATCTTTTAAACACAATCCTTGCAGCTGTCAGATTAAGTGAAGAAAATGCAATTGCCATTGCATCAGCAACAACAGGCATTGCATCAATACTATTAGACTTAGGAGGCACTTTGCACAATAAAATGAAAGTACCGCTTACAATTGACGAAAGTACTGTTTTAAACATAACTGTACAAAGCAAAGTTGCTAAAAATATACAGAATGCTAAACTGATAATCATTGATGAAGCTACAATGATGGATCGCTTAATTTTAGAAGCAATAGACAGATCCTTCAAAGACATCATGAACAATGATTTACCGTTTGGTAATAAAACAATCATACTATCTGGTGATTTTAGACAATGCTTACCAGTCATACCTAAAGCACGTAAAAACCAGATATTAAGCAGAACAATAAAAAATTCACATTTATGGAATAACTTTGAAATAATGAGTTTAACTCAAAACATGAGATTAGAAGCTAATCAAATACCATTTGATAATTGGCTGCTTCAAATTGGTAATGGAGAAATTTCAGATGTTTCACTTTTTCATAAAATAACACATTTAAAGTGTTCTGATGAAATTGAGGCAATGAACAGTATAATTAATGCTACATTTCCTAATATTAATCAAAATATTACAATAGCAAATTGTAATTTCGTCCACAGTCGTTGTATATTAGCACCAACAAATAAATCAGTAGATATGATCAATGACAAAATATTGAACTCAATGTCAAATGCAGAAACATTTGAAAAGTATTCTATAGATACGGTTATTGATTCATCTACTAGTATTTACCCAACAGAGTTCTTGAATACTTTAAAACCACCAGGTTTTCCGCCACATAAGTTAATATTAAAACCTGGTACACCATTATTGTTGTTACGCAATCTTTTACCAAAACAAGGATTATGTAATGGAACTAGACTTCTTTTCATTTCAATGGTTGGTAGACATATTTTAAAATGTAAAAACCTTACAAATGGAAAAATAGTTCTAATTCCTAGAATAAAATTGAATACTACAGAAAAGAATTGTTTTGTTCTTTTTTCTAGACATCAATTTCCAGTAACACCAGCATTCGCTATGACAATAAACAAAAGTCAAGGACAAACCTTAGGTACTGTTGGTTTGTATCTTGCAAATGATGTTTTTACCCATGGTCAACTCTATGTTGCTTTATCAAGGGTAAAGAAACCAGAATCATTGATTGTGGTAACTTTGAAAGAAAAACTTCAAAATATAGTCTTTAATGAAGTTCTTAGGTAACTAATTTGTTTGAAATAATAGAAACTCTTTTATATTATTTACCAAATTCCTTTCTGATTAATGGAAATTACCTTCATGCCAGGTAAAGTATTTAACAACACACCCTGTTAATTTTAGAATTAACAAAATTTTTCAATTATTGAAAAAATCAAATTTAAAGTCAAATTTATTTGATTTTAAATAACAAAAATGAAACAATTTGTTTCTATCATACAAGTGTTAACATTGAAATTAATCATTTCATTATACACTGATTTCTACTACTGTTCTATTTGCATAGACAGTAGTAGACCACTGTTAAGTAAAACTTGGGAAATTATATGCCTTTGTTCTTGACAAATTGGTTAATATTTATGTAATTTTAAATGGGAGAACAAATTTTTTTGTAAATAAACACAGAGATCACCAAATTCAAAATAATATTACTAACAGTGGAAACTGGCGGACTAATCATTTTCAATTATAAATATTGAAAAAGAAATATATAATTCATAATCATTTTGTCTATATATGATGTATATTTCTTTTTTTAATTATTAAATATTGACATGATTAACCGGACAAGTCTGAAACCCTTGTCAGAAAGTAAGTGACAGCACTGTTATAGATTTCACTAAATAGGTACATAACAATTTATTTAACAATTTTTGTTTCAATCACCTTTTTTACTTATAAAATTCAATAGCAATAATTTTTCAATTTTTGAAACTAGAATAACATTTTTTAGCAACAAAATGTTTATCTTTATGTAAATGGAGGGAGGGGATATTTTACTTTAAGTTTACCTCAATAATAAAGTCTTACATAGGTGTATTTCTTTCAATATTAACATTAATTAATCTGTTTGTTTTAGATTAAATCATCTACCTTCTTAAACGAGAACTGGTGCTTTCAACATGGTATGGCCATAGACATTAGGTAAGTGGAAATGTGGCATGTTGTTTTAAAATGTCGTCTTTGTATTACAATATATGCCACATTAACCCCTTACAGTCGGACCCCTAGCAGCACCTTAATCAGTCGGGTTGGGGGGGGGGGGGGGGGGTAGGCATTGTTATCTTAGTTCCTATTAGAACTAGAGTGCTAAATTTTTTTGTATAAGTCCCCTGTGTTATGATGAATTTCCGACCTTAAGTAATTCAATGCCAATTTTCGCTTCCTTCACCCTTTTATTTAACAACTTTTGTTTTTAGGTCCTTTTTCACTTAAAAATTTCAAATGGCTGTAATAATTTTTAAATTTTGAAGCTAGAATACAAATTTTTGGGCAGAAAATGTTATTCTTTATATAAATTTTATATTTTAAATATCAAATTATACATTTCAGCAGCCGCGGCTGTACTTGGCAGCTGCCAGCCGCCACAATCGCCGTTCGGCGGGTAAACGGCGGCAGATCTTTATGAAATTTTAATAACTTGTGTAGACATGTAAGAAAAACTTAAGTTTAAAATTTGAAGTCTCTAAGTCAAAAATTCCGGCCACAGGAGCCATTTAAAGATTTCTGGAAACCTGGAGGATCAGGACCTGCAGGATCATACATGGAACCTGAAATTGACTTGAACACCTGTATTTAATATAAGGTTATACTACTAGAGGATATTTTAGTATTTTGGTAAGATAAAATATTTTTTTTAAGTCAAAAAATATTTTTGCTCTGTACCTGGATGACCATGCCAGGTTTGCTGGCATCCTGTGCCCGCCAGGATGGAGATATTCTAAATATTCCAACTCTCAGTTATGTGTCATACCTAAACTTAAAAAGTCACGTAGTTTGGGCTCTTTGTCTTTCACACACAAAAATGAGATAAAAAAAACCGGTTGAGGGGGGGAGGGGGGCGTTAATTAATTAGATATTCAGATTTCTATCTGCAAAAACACGTCCCTGCAAAACATTAAATTTTTGTTATCAATATGAATTAGGATTAAGTTTTAAAATAGGCTTTTAGATATTCAGTTGTTTTTCGGCCAAATACATCCCAGCAAAGATTAAGTTTTCTAAAAGGATTTATTAAGATTAAGATATTTTTTCTCCGTTTCCTAAAACATCAGGGAGATATATATCTTAATGTTAATTAATCTTTGCAGAAAACTTAATCTTTGCAGGGATGTATAATATCTTCAGAGATATCTAACAATCGGCGAGAGATATATCTTAATCTTAATTAATCTTTGAAGAAAACTTAATCTTTGCTGGGATGTATTTGGCCGAAAAACAACTGAATATCTAAAAGCCTATTTTAAAACTTAATCCTAATTCATATTGATAACAAAAACTTAATATTTTGCAGGGACGTGTTTTTGCCAGATAAAAATCTGAATATCTAATTATCTGTCTTTAAACTTAAAACTTGCAGGGATATCTAACTACAGAACTCAACAAATATCTTATACTTAATTTAATAATCTCCTTACTAGAACATTTGTTAAAAAAATAGAAAAATCAACATGTTTAAAAGGACGTACGGAAATTCTGGTAATGAATATAGAGTTGCTACGCTTTCTAAATTGACCCAACTACTACAGGAAACATCATGCAAAGTTTGAAATCGATAGGACAATTTTAACATGCCTAACTTAATGCACAAAAGCTAACTGTCTCAGACGTAACCGAGAGAGATAGAGGGGACAATGGGCTGTTAATTATACCATTCCCCAAAGTTTTATTATAACGTTTTCTTATTCATTGGCTTAAGAACTTTGCAGACTTGTAATGAATTTTCTCGTATTCATTCGAATCCGGTGGATAAGAACCAATAATAATATCTAATTATCTGTCTTTAAACTTAAAACTTTCAGGGATATCTAACTACAGAACTCAACAAATATCTTAAACTTAATTTAATAATCTCCTTACTAGGTACATCTTGACACCAGAATGAAAACTAAATATCTTAATCGTAAATCTTAAAGCTTAACCAGTACTATGATACTATAATATGACTATTTAGGATATTTCATTGGGCCCATGACGCTTTTTTTCATTCAAAGGTGAAGCTAAAGGACTCTAACCTGAGGCAGCATTTCGCCCCCAAAAGGTAATTTCCAGGTATTAATATAGTTCTTTTTCAATGTAGTATCTCATAGGAAGAATCAACATTTATTAATGTTTTTTGAGATAATACAGTAGCCAATACCTTCCAACAGATTTTTTTCACTCTAAACATACTTTTAAATAATCGGGAATATATTTTAAGTTGGGGGGGGGGGGGGGAGGTGGGTGATACCACTCTGGAACACATTTTTATCTTAATATAGTGTTCAAAATTCATTTCTCCCCGTTCAATGATACAGCCAGAAAAAAACACCAGAATCTAAATATTAAATAAAAACAAAAGTAATAAAGAATATTCTAACATTTAAGTAGCAAACCTAATGTACATTACAAAAGAACAACTATTACCATTAATTAATCTTTATGTTTTAGAGGAAATCTGCCTTCACTGTTTGTTTGAGTCACCTAGTATTCCGGCCACAGGAGCCATTTAAAAATTTCTGGAAACCTGGAGGATCAGGACCTGCAGGATCATCCATGGAACCTGAAATTGACTTGAAAACCTGTATTTAATATAAGGATATACTACTAGAGGATATTTTAGTATTTTGGTAAGATAAAATATTTTTTAAAATATTATTCATATGCTACGTATAATTTAGGAGCTATGTGGTAAAATGTCCCAACTGGCTTAAAACTTGACTTGCGAGTAAATCATTAAACATTAAATTAAAGGGTATGCAAATAAAAAAATTACATTTTTAAAATTCTAATTGCTCAGCTTGTGTTAATAGTAGAAAAACGTTATGCATACCATTAGAACTGTTAGGAAGTCTATTTTTTGGAAATATAAAAACGATTCCTATGCTACGTATAATTTATGAGCTATGTGGTAGAATGTCCCCACTGAATTAAAACTTGACTTGCGAGTAAATCATTAAAGATTAAATTTTTCCACTTTTCTAACATTTATCAATACAGCTCTTAAACTAAAAATAGCACAAAAATCGTACTTATATTTCCATAAAATAGAGCTTATGACGGTTTTAACGATATACATAGCATTTTTCTACTATTCACACAAGCCGAGCAGTTTGAATTTTAAAAATGTCCGCATTTTTGCACACACTTTTTTTTATCTTTAATGATTTACTCTCAAGTCAAGTTTTAAGTCAGTTGGTACATTTTAACACGTAGCTCCTAAACTATAAGTTGCACAGTAATGGTTCTAATATTTTCAAAAAATAGACTTCATAGCGGTTCTAACGATATGGATAACGTTTTTCTACTATTAACACAAGCCGCGCAATCTAAACTTTAAAAAGGTACATATTTTTTGTATGCTTTAATCTTTAATGATTTACTCGCAAGTTAAGTTTTAAGCCAGTTGGGACATTTTACCACATAGCTCCTAAACTATACATAGCACAGGAATCGTTTTTATATTTCCAAAAAATAGACTTCCTAACGGTTCTAACGATATGCGTAACATTTTTCTACTATTAACACAAGCCGCGCAATTTCAATTTTAAAAAAGTCCGCATTTTTTTTGCACACCCTTTTTTAATGTTTTTTGAGATAGTACAGTAGCCAATACCTTCCAACAGATTTTTTTCACTCTAAAGATACTTTTAGATAATCGGGAATATATTTTAAGTGGGGGGGGGGGGAGGTGGGTGATACCACTCTGGAACACATTTTTATCTTAATATAGTGTTCAAAATTCATTTCTCCGCGTTCAATGATACAGCCAGAAAAAAACACCAGAATGTAAATATTAAATAAAAACAAAAGTAATAAAGAATATCCTAACATTTAAGTAGCAAACCTAATGTACATTACGAAAGTGCGATGATTTTCGTTTACAAATGCAATTTAAATTGAATTTTTTAAATATATTTTGACTATGAAATGTGGTGTTTTTATTGTAAAAATGTAATCAGTTACAGGCAATTTAAGTTTGTGACAAAGATAAGGTTATAATTTTATGTCTAGGCGACGTAATTTAATATTGTTTTTTCTTTCATTAGCATTGGGAATCTTTCAAAACTTTCATTGTACATACAATGCTATTTTGAAATGCCTAGAACTTTTTTGTTATTGAAGCTGAAGGCTTTACATTTGGGGAATTGGGTCTACTTATGGCAGTCTTTAAGCATTTAAAACGTGGTATTTCTTGCTGGTGTCCTTTAAGATAATTTTAATACAAAGACGACATATAATTTCTGTTATTATACCATGTTGAAAGCACCAGTTCTCGTCCGATCACTAGGTGATTGTAACAAACAATGTAAGAAGACAGATTTCCTCTAAAACATAAAGATTAATTAATGTTAATAGTTGTTCTTTTGTAATGTACATTAGGTTTGCTACTTAAATGTTAGGATATTCTTTATTAATTTTGTTTTTATTTAGTATTTAAATTCTGGTGTTATTTTCTGGCTGTATCATTGAACGCGGAGAAATGAATTTTGAACACTATATTAAGATAAAAATGTGCTCCTAAGTGGTATCACCCACCTCCCCCCCCCCCCTCCCTTAAAATATATTCCCGATTAACTAAAAGTATCTTTAGAGTGAAAAAAATCTGTTGGAAGGTATTGGCTACTGAACTATCTCAAAAAACATTAATAAATGTTTTTTCAACCTATGAGATACTATATTGAAAAAGAACTATATTAATACCTGGAAAATACCTCTTGGGGGCGAGGTGCTGCCTTAGGCTTGAGTCCTTTAGCTTCACGTTTGTTTGAAAAAAAGCGTCCATGGGCCCAATGAAATATCCTAAATAGTCATATTATAGTATCATAGTACTGGTTAAGCTTTAAGATTTACGATTAAGATATTTATTTTTCATTCTGGTGTTAAGATGTACCTAGTAAGGAGATTATTAAATTAAGTTTAAGATATTTGTTCAGTTCTGTATTTGATATCCCTGAAAGTTTTAAGTTTAAAGACAGATAATTAGATATTCAGATTTCTTTCTGGTAAAAACACGTCCCTGCAAAACATTAAGTTTTTGTTATCAATATGAATTAGGATTAAGTTTTAAAATAGGTGTTCAAGTCAACTTCAGGTTCCATGTATGATCCTGCAGGTCCTGATCCTCCAGGTCTCCAGAAATCTTTAAATGGCTCCTGTGGCCGGAATTTTTGACTTAGAGACTTCAAATTTTAAACTTAAGTTTTTCTTACATGTCTACACAAGTTATTAAAATTTCGTAAAGATCCGCCGCCGTTTTCCCGCCGAACGGCGATTGCGGCGGCTGGCAGCTGCCAAGTACAGCCGCGTCCGCTGAAATTTATAATTTGATATTTAAAATATAAAATTTACATAAAGATTAACATTTTTTGGCAAAAAATTTGTATTCTAGTTTCAAAAATAAAAAAAATTACAGCCATTTGAAATTTTTAAGTAAAAAAGGACCTAAGAACAAAAGTTGTTAAATAAAAGGGTGAAGGAAGCGAAAATTGACCTTGAATTACTTAAGGTCGTAAATTCATCATAACACAGGGGACTTATACAAAAAAATTTAGCACTCTAGTTCTAATAGGAACTAAGATAACAATGCCCACCCCCCCCCCCCCCCCCCACCCGACTGATTAAGGTGCGGCAAGGGGACCGACTGTAAGGGGTTAATGTGGCATATATTCTAATACAAAGACGACATTTTAAAAGAACATGCCACATTTCCACTTATCTAATGTATATGGCGATACCATGTTGAAAGCACCAGTTCTCGTGTAAGAAGGTAGAAGATTTAATCTAAAACAAACAGATTAATTAATGTTAATATTGAAAAAAATACACCTATGTAAGAGTTTATAATTGAGGTAAACTTAAAGTAAAATATCCCCTCCCTCCATTTACATAAAGATAAACATTTTTTGCAAAAAAATGTTATTCTAGCTTCAAAAATAGAAAAATTACCGCTGTTGAAATTTATAAGTAAAAAAGGTCATAAAACAAAAGTTGTAAAATAAATTGTTATGTATTTAGTGATATCTATAACAGTGCTGTCACTTACTTTCTGACAAGGGTTTCAGACTTGTCCGGTTAATCATGTCAATATTTAATAATTAAAAAAAGAAATATACATCATATATAGACAAAATGATTATGAATTATATATTTCTTTTTCAATATTTATAATTGAAAATGATTAGTCCGCCAGTTTCCACTGTTAGTAATATTATTTTGAATTTGGTGATCTCTGTGTTTATTTACAAAAAAATTTGTTCTCCCATTTAAAATTACATAAATATTAACCAATTTGTCAAAAAAAAGGCATATAATTTCCCAAGTTTTACTTAACAGTGGTCTACTACTGTCTATGCAAAATAGAACAGTAGTAGAAATCAGTGTATAATGAAATGATTAATTTCAATGTTAACACTTGTATGATAGAAACAAATTGTTTCATTTTTGTTATTTAAAATCAAATGAATTTGACTTTAAATTTGATTTTTTCAATAATTGAAAATTTTGTTAATTATTAAAATTAACAGGGTGTGTTGTTAAATACTTTACCTGGCATGAAGGTAATTTCCATTAATCAGAAAGGAATTTGGTAAATAATATAAAAGAGTTCCTATTATTTTAAACAAATTAGTTACATAAGAACTTCATTAAAGACTATATTTTGAAGTTTTTCTTTCAAAGTTACCACAATCAATGATTCTGGTTTTTTTACCCTTGATAAAGCAACATAGAGTTGACCATGGGTAAAAACATCATTTGCAAGATACAAACCAACAGTACCTAAGGTTTGTCCTTGACTTTTGTTTATTGTCATAGCGAATGCTGGTGTTACTGGAAATTGATGTCTAGAAAAAAGAACATAACAATTCTTTTCTGTAGTATTCAATTTTATTCTAGGAATTAGAACTATTTTTCCATTTGTAAGGTTTTTACATTTTAAAATAAATCTACCAACCATTGAAATGAAAAGAAGTCTAGTTCCATTACATAATCCTTGTTTCGGTAAAAGATTGCGTAATAACAATAATGGTGTACCAGGTTTTAATATTAACTTATGTGGTGGAAAACCTGGTGGTTTTAAAGTATTCAAGAGCTCTGTTGGGTAAATATTACTAGATGAATCAATAACCGTATCTATAGAATACTTTTCAATTGTTTCTGCATTTGTCATTGAGTTCAATATTTTGTCATTGATCATATCTACTGATTTATTTGTTGGTGCTAATATACAATGACTGTGGATGAAATTACAGTTTGCTATTGTAATATTTTGATTAATATTAGGAAATGTAGCATTAATTATACTGTTCATTGCCTCAATTTCATCAGAACACTTTAAATGTGTTATTTTATGAAAAAGTGAAACATCTGAAATTTGTCCATTACCAATTTGAAGCAGCCAATTATCAAATGGTATTTGATTAGCTTCTAATCTCATGTTTTGAGTTAAACTCATTATTTCAAAGTTATTCCATAAATGTGAATTTTTTATTGTTCTGCTTAATATTTGGTTTTTACGTGCTTTAGGTATGACTGGTAAGCATTGTCTAAAATCACCAGATAGTATGATTGTTTTATTACCAAACGGTAAATCATTGTTCATGATGTCTTTGAAGGATCTGTCTATTGCTTCTAAAATTAAGCGATCCATCATTGTAGCTTCATCAATGATTATCAGTTTAGCATTTTGTATATTTTTCGCAACTTTGCTTTGTACAGTTATGTTTAAAACAGTACTTTCATCTAATGTTAGCGGTATTTTCAATTTGTTGTGCAAGGTGCCTCCTAAGTCTAATAGTATTGATGCAATGCCTGTTGTTGCTGATGCAATGGCAATTGCATTTTCTTCACTTAATCTGACAGCTGCAAGGATTGTGTTTAAAAGATATGTTTTTCCACAACCTCCTCTGGCATCAATGAACAAAAGGGTTTGTTCATTGGCGCCAATATTATTCATTATTTTTTCAAATATCCTGTTTTGTTCCTGACTAAAACTTTCTTTTTGTTTTAATGTATTTTGTAAATCTTGAACTGAATATTGTAGTTCTTCTTCCATTGATATTTGAAATTGTGTAACTCTTTGTAAATTTATAATATCTTCCTCTGTTGGTATGGGAAGATTGTAATTCTCCAATGATTTGTTGAAAACCTGTAAATTATTTAACAGGTCAACTAAGACCAATTGTTTCAATTGATCATCCGTCAAATTAATATTATTGTTAGATGCTTTGTGATTATAATCATCTATCCAGTTTTTCCAGTAACTTTCAAATAGTATTTGGGGGCTTGTTGGCTCCCCAAATACCAATATAGTTACAAATAGCCATCTACATGCTGATGGCATCATTAATATGTTTGCTTGTTGAAGAGCATTGTTCCATTCTTGATCATCAAGTAGTAAATCGAGTGCTTTACACACAGATTTGTAATCTGGTAGAAGAACACCATTTAAAGTTTTTAAATCTTTAAATGATGTCTTCCCCTTACAAAAAGGGTGTATTAGGAGCATTCTTAAGTAATAAACGTCTCCTGCATTTGGTGTCAGTAATGGTAGTCGACCAAGTGTTTGATATCTACAAGTCTTTTGGTTTCTTTTTTTCCAACAACGCAACCTGGCATCATAACAGTATTTTTCAGGACATTCTAAATAGGTCACAAACTCATGAGGTTCTAGTGACCTATTTAATGTAAAGAACTCAGTCAATTCAGTCTTGGTGCGACTAGAATTGGGGAGTAAGTTGATAGTTTCCTCTTCAAAGGTCACTTGTTGCTCATTTTTTAAATGACAACGTAGGTTTTGAATAGTTGGAAATTGACTAAATATTGGAAATTTAAATAGACGCCATGCGGCATCACAACTCCCAATACATCTCATATCTATGTATTGTTGTATTTCATCTCCTGTTTTTATTGTAATATTTTGTCTGGATTGCCCCTTATGTATATATTTATATATATACTTTACACTTTTAGTGCTACAACTGTACTCACAATTAATGTGACAGTTGTAGCGAATACTTAAAAGTGGATTGTAAGGGACAACCATACTATTATCTACATATTTACCTTTATATTCTGCAGTTTCTCCTCCGTTTTGAGGAGATCTGCTTGATACAGGATAATGTTTATGAACACACTTAAATTTTAGGACTTAATTATATAGTTACTTTGCTCATAATATTGTACTTTGTTTTCACAGGAATCAATATAACAAAAATTTAATCAATCAGATAATCAGATCACATAAAAATTTGTTCTTAAAATGGTAAAAAAATCAACATGATAAAATGGACGTTTGGAAATTCTTTTATTGATTATAGAGTTGGTACGCTTTCTAAAAGTAATAAGCTTTTTTTGTTTGTAGCAAAGGATCTCGCTAACCACTGAACCGATATGGTTCTCTTTTAGAGCAAAGCTTTATATAGGACTTGAGATGGTTTGAGGCTATTTTACTTTTATAAATAAATCGATAGGACAATTCTAACTTGCCTAAATTAACAAAAAAAGGTATCTGTCATGTCATATATTTACCTTCTAAGGTCTGCCAGATGTGGCAATCACCACCTCACAACCGAAATAAATGTTGCGCAGCTGAGGACCCTTGGGTGCGCCGCCAAACACATTCTTGGTTCAACTATCTAAAATAAAAGTTATTTTAAAGAAAACCATTGGAGCAATATAAATAAAATCTTTTGAATAATCATAATATAAATGTATAATAGTCGAAGCAAAATTGTAAGTCAATTTATTCAAAACTGCTTGATACAGGATAATGTTTATGAACACTCTTAAATTTTAGGACTTAATTATATAGTTACTTCGCTCATAATATTGTACTTTGTTTTCACCAATAAATCAAAATTAAATTTGGTTGTACCCAAAGTTGTTGAGCTAACGAATTTTAAAATGTTATTGTAAAACTTTGGGGACTAGTGTAATAATAATTTAGTTTAACCCATTAACTAGCAAAAAATATGCAGTTCACTAAATTAAGTTTAAATGCATTTCGTGAAAATACCCCTTTAGAAAAACTTTTATTTTTTAAACAAGGGTGACAACATCCATAAGTAGCGAAGCACAAAAATCTTGGATGGAAATTAAAACACATAAAAAAAGCCAAGAACCTGATAAAAGGCAGTCAGACCGCCATGGTTGTTTTCTTTAAACAACGGGAAATTTTGTATCAAAGACGACATTTTATAACATAATAAAATTTTAAAAATGTCCGCATTTTTGCACAAACTTTTTTTAATCTTTAAAGATTTACTCTTAACCCATTAGTGCCGAGCGCCACTTTTATGGGCCGATCGAGCTGTAAGTTTCAGGGAAGCTTTATAATGGTCAAAACGGAATTCGTATTTTTTTGTTTTGCTCTAGTGGCGTGCACAGGAAAGTTGCAAAAAAACCCGGTTCGGCTTGGCCATAAATACCAACCAGGCATTAACACCCGTTTTTGGTGCTTTCCCCCAGTTTTAAAACCCGGTTGACCTGTATAAACCCGGTTATTTTGACCAAAAATCGAAAAATGTAATTTTTGAACGCCAAAAGTGAGATGAACACTTTTTAGAACTTTGATACGATCCGTAATTGAAAACTACACAACCTCATGTAATCTAAAGAGCTACAAGTATAATACGAAGCGATTTATTTCAAATTTCGTGTTTAGCCGGCGATTTCGGGTAAAAAAACCCTGTTTTGTTGTTGTTGTCAAAAAAGATCTATTAGTGAAACCGGGTAATAAAAATTTCAGACTCAAAATGGAAATGCCGAACCGGGCCTATATAGGGCGTAAAAAAACGATAAAAAAATCATATAAAAAATAATAATTTAAATAAAACGAATTCACAAATAGATGTACTTGTCAATAAACATTAGATTTCACGAAAAAAATCAGCGACTTTACTATAAAAACAAAAAAGTTAGATGGGGTATTTTGAATTGTCATGATTTTCAAACTTTGTTGATCTATACCAGCAAACGGAAGTAAGCTAAACTGCCAGCTCCAGGGGGAAATGAAAGCCAGGGTAGTAGAGGGGGGATTCATACTGAGAATGATGCAATTATGAAGCCGGAAACCGGTTTTTTTTCCATTTTCTGGCACCGGGTTTTAAAACCCGGTTCGGCACTAATGGGTTAAGTCAAGTTTTAAGTCAGTTAGGACATTCTTCTACGTAGCTCCTAAACTATAAGTTGCACAGTAATGGTTCTTATATTTCCAAAAAATAGACTTCATAGCGGTTCTAACAATATACATAACGTTTTTCTACTATTAACATAAGCCGCGCAATCTCAACTATAATCAGATCAAACGGATAATTAAAACACTTGAAAATTTGTTGTTAAAAAAGTAGAATAATCAACATGTTTAAAATGGACGTACGAACATTCTGGTAATGATTATAGAGTTGCTATGCTTTGTAAATCATAACTAAATACTACAAGAATCATTATGCAAAGTTTTAAATAAATAAGAAAATTAAAACATACCTAAATTAACAAATAAAAGCTATCTATCTCGGACGGACCGACCATAATTATAGGAAAGCTTCGCTTTTAATAAAATTAAAATTTACCTAAACATACACACTAAGTCACTTTCAAAGAAACTAAAGAATACTGAGAATCAATGAAATACATAAATTATAGAGTATAAGAAAGTACGAATGTACAATACAAGTGTTTTTTTAAAACAACAAAAAAATAAAATAATATAAATAAATTTTGTAACTATCATTTGAAAAAAATGCATTTCTTACATTTCAATAATATTTAGAGAACAACTAGTTCCTATCTATGAAACAGAGCTTTAAATTTTTTTTTCTTGTAGCAAAAAATGAATATAATATACAATTATAAGATTTATGTACAATCATTAGATGAAAACCAGTTTCTATCCAACATATTAGAATGAAAACGAGAAAGTGTTTTCATTTAATAAATATTAAATTTTAAAAAAAATTAGTTACATTGTATGATTATTATGATTAATAGGTTGAGTCGATTTTTTGAATTTGAAATTAAGATTAATTAAAATTTCTTAAAGCACAGGCATGTTGCATATCAAAATGACCGCAATGAAATGCTGATTACAAATCTGAAAACCGTTTTAAAAAATATTAATTCAGTATGAAATAATTATCAAATAACCTACCAAAATTAACAATTTTGACTAAATCAGCTGTTTTTAGATAATTGAACTAGGATCAATATTTTTAAAAATGCTTTTCAGATTCGTTTTTGCAATGTGGTCATTTTTAAATGCAATATGGCTGTGTTTGAAATAATTTAAATTTTTTGATTTATAAGGGAAAGACACTTTTTATACCCCCCGCGCGGCGGCAGCCATAACAGGCAAGTCACTTTTGAAACTTTAATGGGGCTTTCGATACATAAATATGAATGTCACAACTTATGATAAAGTAAAATCTTAACATAAACGCAAATTGATTCCGCCTACTGATTTTATGAAACATTAGTAATATATTAGAAAATATTTTGTTTGATTTTTTTGCTAGTTTTACTTATAAAGTATTTTGAAATATAAAAGAAATTAATTAAAATTTTTTGCTTCATGTATTTTTTTGTATTTAAAATAATGCTGTAAACTCTTGTTGGGGTTTTAAAACTATAACATACTTAATGACCATACAGTCAAAAACCTTGCCGAAACTTAATCGCTGGGGGGAAAAAAGTGGCGATCTGTTAAACTATTTTCTAAAAATTTTTGTGTAAGTTACCTATTTGATAAAGAATTTCCAAAATTAATCGTTGTGGGGAGAAGGGGGGGGGAGTAAAAAATTTTCTCCAAGAACCCTATTTGATAATAAATTACCAAACTTAATTGTTAACCTATTATCTCAGTTCCTATTAAAGGTAGAAGGCTACATGTTGAAAGCACCAGTTCTCGTCCGATCACTGAAGTTAAACAACATTAGGACAAGTTAGTACTTGGATGAGTGACTGCCTGGGAATACTTGGTGTCGTAGGCTTAACATTTTTGGAATTTTGACCCAAACCTAACTGAACCTCACACAAGTTTGAAAAGTATTTTGTAATTCAATGTCTACGACCGTCCCATGTTGAAAGCACCAGTTCTCGTCCGATCACTGAAGTTAAGCAACATTGGGCAAAGTTAGTACTTGGATGGGTGACCGCCTGGGAATACTTGGTGTCGTAGGCAAAAACTGTCACATTTTTTTATATACCAAGATTACCAAGACCTAGCACTGGTTGCGTTAAAAAAATACGCATGTTTTTCTGTGCTGTGTCATTTTGCATTTAATATTTGCAACATTTTCAATATATAAACGTCTACGGCCATACCATGTTGAAAACACCAGTTCTCATCCGATCACTGAAGTTAAGCAACATTGAACCAAGTTAGTACTTGGATGGGTGACCGCCTGGGAATACTTGGTGTCTTAGGCCTAACATTTTTGGAATTTTGACCCAAACCTAACCGAAAATTGAAAGTATTTTTTAATTCAATGTCTACGGCCATACCATGTTGAAACACCAGTTCTCGTCCGATCACTGAAGTTAAGCAACATTGGACCAAGTTAGTACTTGGATGTGTGACCGCCTGGGAATACTATCTGGTACAATGTTGCATGGAATTTTTATTGTAAAATATTGTCTCCATTCAATTTAAACTGGCCTGGTAACTAGGTGGAGATGAAGTTCGGCCAATTCCATGCTAGGTACTTAATAATTGTTATTATGTATATTATTATCTAACCTGCACCAAACACAACAAACCAGATGAATCAAACAAATCAAGCATAGTAACATAATTTATAATATATATCTAATAAAATATGTTGTACCTTTGGGGAAAATAAATCTTATCTTATCTTAATGTCGTATAAATATTGCCTCTGATCTTTCTTTTTCATTTTAATTTTGCAATATGAAGATATAAAATGTCGTATTTGCATTATAAATTTTTAAAATTTGTTGTATAATTAGGATATGGTTACAATTTTTTAAAAATTGTCTTACAAAGAAATAAAATACCTTTACGCCACAGTTTCCATCGATAAACGTCTACGGCCATACCATGATGAAAGCACCAGTTCTCGTCCAATCACTGAAGTTAAGCAACATTGGGCCAAGTTAGTACTTGGATGGGTGACCACCTGGGAAAACTTGGTGTCGTAGGCTTAACATTTTTCAAATAAATATTGCCTCTGATCTTTCTTTTTCATTTTATTTTGCAATATGAAGATATTAAATGTTGTATTTGTATTATAAATTTTTAAAATTTGTTGTATAATTAGGATTTGGTTACAATTTTTAAAAAAATTTTCTTACAAAGAAATAATACAAATACCTTTACGCCACAGTTTCCATCGATAAACGTCTACGGCCATACCATGTTAAAAGCACCAGTTCTCGTCCGATCACTGAAGTTAAGCAACATTGGGCCAAGTTAGTACTTGGATGGGTGACCACCTGGGAAAACTTGGTGTCATAGGCTTAACATTTTTCAAATAAATATTGCCTCTGATCTTTCTTTTTCATTTTAATTTTGCAATATGAAGATATTAAATGTCGTATTTGTATTATAAATTGTTAAAATTTGTTGTATATTAGGATTTTGTTACAATTTTTTAAAAATTTTCTTACAAAGAAATAATACAAATACCTTTAAAATTTATTTGGCATGATTTAGCAAGAATGAAAAGTTATTTAGAAGTTAAATGTCGTCTTTAAAGTAATCCCAGGCGGTCACTTACATACAAAAACGAAAGAAAATGTGAAGTGAAAAAATGGAAAACAACCAACACTACAAGAAACACCGTAATAGGTTTCAACTACATGAATTTTGTTGATTGGTGAGTTGTCTGTAACCCTCACAAAAATGTGAATGACTAAGACCCTTCAAATAATATCTCATACACACCTCTTGTTGAAGTGAATCAAGCAATATTGGCTTGGTCAGAATAGGTATATAGCAAAATACAACTTTGTCATAGTATATATGTTATTATTAAAAACAAACTCTGACCATTAAAGAAAAATATTTCTGGTATTTACCCCACCAAATAATGGTTGTGATGTTTACTTTAGTAGGAAGTCTTCTATTAAAACAAATGCAACACAATGTTTACTTTGGTAAAAAGTCTCCTATTAAAAAAAATGAATCACCTAGCGGCCAAATTATTAACCACATATTACATATTAAAATTAAAAAATGCTTATGACAAGTTATGGGATAAATTTCACCCTGAAAGAAAAGCATATGACAACACACCTCTTTATATTAGCTTGGTTAAAGTACATAGTAAATAATTGAAACAGTTATTACCTTATAATCTATTTTTCCAAGTCAGTACTTGGATGGGTGACTACCTGGGAATACTTGGTGTCATAGGCAAATCAAACTCTGACCATTGAAGTAAAATATTTCTGATGTTTACCCCCCCAATAATGTAGGTTATGAAGCTTACTTCAGTAGGAAATCTTTTATTAAAATAAACACAACACCTAGCGGCCAAATTATTAACTACATATAACATATTAAAAGTAAAAAGTGCTTATGACAAGTTATGGGATAAGTTTGACCCTGAAAGAAAAGCAAAACACTTCCTAATGAAATACCAAGCAATGATAGCTTGGTTATAGTATATAGTAAATGTTTTAAAAATTACCTTGTAATCTCTTACTCATGAAACACAACATTTAAGGATCCTCTCCAGGAGCAATATATGTATAAACCTACCTTTTCTTACATTAAGACGAGCCGATGGGTTATAATACACCCTTAAAAATTTTATCTGATATCACACCTCTCAATGAAGTATTCCAAGCAAGTTTAGCTTGGTCAGATTAGACAAACAACAGTTAAATTTTATACTAGTATTAATTTTGTTATTAGAAACTAATGCTGACCATAGAAGGAAAATACCCACCCTCCCCCTACTATAGACTATAGGTTGCGAGATTTTTTGTTAATATGTAAATATTTCTATCAAAATCATCAGTCACCGTAGCTTAGTGGTAAGGACGGTGTAAAACCTACGGAAAGGTCGTAGGTTCAAATCCCCGTGGGTAGGTTATGAAACATGTTAGCGTGAGCCGCATATCGGCCGTTAATGATGTTGATTAGCCCACACCATGTGGGTGTGTGTAGGTTACGAGACATTGTTAACGTGAGCCGCATATCGGCCGTTAATAATGTTGAATACCTTACATACTGTGTGCATGTGTATGTGTGTGTGTATGTGTGTGTGAATGATGCCTTACCCCTCTATGCAATGGATTGTTGAGAATTAAGGAAATTTTACAACAAACATGAAAAATTGGGGTTAAATTTAAGTAATGTAAGAAATAATTAAGGCTCTTCGGTCTTTATAAAGACCGACGCGCCGGAATTATTTCTTACATTACTTAAATTAACCCCAAATTTTCATGTTTTGTTCTAAAATTTCCTTATTTTTCAACAATCCAATGTATAGAGGCATCACACACATACACTCACAGTATGTAGGGTATTCAACATCATTCACGGCCCATACGGAGCTCACGCTAACAATGTTTCCTAACCTACACACACCCACATAGACTGGGCTAATTAACATCATTAACGGCCCATACGGAGCTCACGCTAACAATGTTTCATAACCTACCCACGGGGATTTGAACCTATGACCTTTCCATAGGTTTCACACCGTCCTTACCACTAAGCTACGGTGACTGATGAAATTTGACAGAAATATTTACATATTAACAAAAAATCTCCAAACCTCCATATTTCATAAATATAATATTCTCGCAACCTATAGCATATAGTAGGGGGAGGGTGTTTTTTTTCCTTTTATGGTCAACATTTGTTTCTAATAACAAAATTAATAAGAGTATAAAATGCAATTGTTGTTTGTCTAATCTGACCAAGCTAAATTTGCTTGGCATACTTCATTGAGAGGTGTGGTATCAGATACTATTTTTTTAAGGGTGTATTAACCCATCGGTTCGTTTCAACGTTATATGAAGGTAGGTTTATACATGTTTTGCTCCAGGTGAGGAACTTTTATTCTTGTGTTTCATGACAAAGAGATCTTAAGGTAAATTTTAAATTATGTACTGTATAATTTAACCAAGCTA
Source organism: Acartia tonsa (assembly GCF_053477335.1). Lineage (NCBI taxonomy): Eukaryota > Metazoa > Arthropoda > Copepoda > Calanoida > Acartiidae > Acartia > Acartia tonsa. The sequence goes on from NC_137274.1 coordinate 22,564,524, forward strand.
TTTTTGCTTGGTACTTCACTAAGAAGTAAGCTTTTCTTTCAGGGTGAAACTTAACCCATAATTTATTGAAGATATTTTTAATATTAACATATTATATGTAGTTAATAATTTGGTCGCTAGATGATGCATTATTTTTAATAGAACACTTTCTACCAAAGTAAACATTGTATTGCATTTGTTTTAATACAAGATTTCTTATTGAAGTAAACATCACAACCTGCATTATTTGGGGGCGTAAATAACAGAAATATTTTCCTTCAATGGTCAGAGTATGTTTTTAATAACAACATAAATAGTATGACAAAGTTGTATATGTCTTTTGTCTAATCTGACCAAGCTAATATTGCTTGGTACTTCAATAAGAAGTATTGATTTCCTTTAAAGGTTAAACTTAACCAATAACTTGTCATAAGAAATTTTTAATTTTCATATGTTATATGTAGTTAATAATTTGGCCGCTAGGTGATGCATTATAAACGACAGGAAATTTAATTTTGATATCAATAACTGAATGCGAATGTTGTCTAAAAATTTCAGCTGCCTATCTTTAATAAGAGCCAAGAAAATCACGTTTCCCTTATTCTATCTCACACGGAAGGACGGACAGACAGACGGACAGACGGAAATTTCGAATTATAGAGTTGCTTTGCTACTAAAAATTTGTTTTCAAAAAAATAACATGGTCTGAAATGATTCCAAATTGCCTACTTTAAAGTGTCACAAAAGGCCTCTAGGGGCAAATATGGATGGACGGACAGACGGACGAACGGACATTTTGAATTATAGAATAGCTTTACTCCTAGCTTTTGAATAATCATAATATAATTGTATAATAGTTGAAGCAAAATTGTAAGTAAATTTGTTGCAAAACTGCTTGATACAGGATAATGTTTATGAACACACTTAAATTTTAGGACTAAATTATATATTTTAAAATATGTTTAAAGTGGACGTAAGTGCCACAAGAGGCCTCTAGGGGCAAATATGGATGGACGGATAGACGGACGAACGGACATTTCGAATTATAGAATAGCTTTACTACTAGTTTTTGAATAATCATAATATAAATGTATAATAGTTCAAGCAAAATTGTAAGTAAATTTGTTGCAAAACTGCTTGATACAGGATAATGTTTATGAACACACTTCAATTTTAGGACTAAAATATATATTTTAAAATATGTTTAAAATGGACGTAAGTGCCACAAGAGGCCTCTAGGGGCAAATATGGATGGACGGACAGACGGACGAACGGACATTTCGAATTATAGAATAGCTTTACTACTAGCTTTTGAATAATCATAATATAAATGTATAATAGTTGAAGCAAAATTGTAAGTTAATTTGTTGAAAAACTGATTGATAAAGGTTAATGTTTATGTTATAGTATGTTATACTTTTAAAAGCCCAACAAGAGTTTATAGCATTTTAGTTTACAGTTGTTAGATGTATTTTTTTAAATACAAAAAAATACATCTTACAACAAATTTCAATTACTTCCTTTTATATTTCGAAACAATTTATAAGTAAAAGTAGCAAAAAAATCAAATAAATATATTCTAATATATTAATAATGTTTCATAACATGAATAGGATGAATCAATTTACGTTTTTTTAAGATTTTACTATTCTCATATGTTGTGAAATAAATCTAAAAATTTAAATTATTTCAAACACAGGCATATTGCATTTAAAAATTACCACATTGCAAAAACGAATCTGAAATGTATTTCTAAAAATATTGATCCTAGTTCAAGAAATTATTTCATACTGATTTAATATTTTTAAAATGGTTTTCAGATTTGTAATCAGCATTTCATTGCGGTCATTTTAATATGTAACATGCCTGTGATTGACAAAATGTTATTAATTTAAATCGCAAATTTAAAAAATTGACCCAACCTAATAATCATAACTATCATACAATGTAATTAATTTTTTTTAAAATTTAATATTCATTCAATGAAAACACTTTATCGTTTTCATTCTAATATGGTGGATAGAAATTGGTTTTCATTTAATGATTGACATAAATCTTATAATTGTATATTCTAATCATTTGTTTCTACAAGAAAAAAAATTTAAAGCTGTGTTTCATAAATAGGAATTAGTTGTTCGTTAAATATTATTGAAATGTAATAAATGTATTTTTTTAAAATGATAGTTAAAAAAGTTATTTATAATATTTTATTTTTTGGTTGTTTTCAAAAAACACTTGTTGTGTACATTCGTACTTCCTTCCAATTGTATAATTGTTGTATTTTCTCATTTAGTAGTTAAAGAGTTTCTTTGAAAGTGATTTGGTAAATTTTAATTATTTTTTAAAAGCAAATATTTTCTATAATTAGGGTCGGTCCAAGATATATACCTTTCATTTGTTATTTTAGGTATGTTGTAATTGTCTTATCAATTTAAAATTTAAAACTTGACTTGATAGTAAATCTTTAAAGATTAAAAAAAGTGTGTGCAAAAATACGGACATTTTTAAAATTCAAACTGCTTTGCTTGTGTGAATAGTAGAAAAATGTTATGTGCTAATTTTAGTTTGTACTTTATTGACAAATGTGGGAAAAGTGCAAAAATTTAATCGTGTTTATATTTCCAAAAAATAGACTTCCTAACGGTTCTAACTATATGCGTAACATTTTTCTATTATTAACACAAGCTGCGCAATTTCGATTTTAAAAAAGTCCATATTTTTATTTTATTTGATATCCTTAATTTTAATCTTTAATCTTTATTGATTCCCGTGAAAACAATGTAGAATATTATGAGCGAAGCTACTTATGGATGTTGTCATCCTTGTTTTAAAAATAAAAGTTTTTCTAAAGGGGTATTTCCACAAAATGAATTTAAACTTAATTAATATTCGTTGGATTAAAACTGGTTGTAGATAGACGTTGGATTTTTTTCAAAAATCTCTATACAAATCAGCATTTTTTGCAAATTCTCGTAGATCAAGGTAAATCTTAATTCAAATATTTTTTACTTACCAACCTAAAAAAATTTCGTTTCAATATCTTCAAAATTACAGATGAAGCACTGTATTTAATATTTACCTTGATATACGAGAATTTAAAAAAAATGACAAAGTCCCCCCGCAGGGTTGCTTGTAAGGGGAAAAATTTTTGAAAAAAATAACATGGTCTTAAATGATTCCAAATGGCCTAATTCGGCGAGAAATGCAAAAAAAAAATTGGGTGGGGGGGGGGGGCGGCGGACAATGGCGGCGGACGGCGGGAGCGGCGGTCCCGCCGCCGTTTTCTTAATTCAAATATTTTTTACTTACCAACCTAAAAAGATTTCGTTACAATATCTTCAAAATCACAGGAGAAGTACTGTATTTAAGATTTACCTTGATATACGAGAATTTGAAAAAAATGACAAAGTCCGCAGGGTTGCTTGTAAGGGGAAAAATTTTTGAAAAAAATAACATGGTCTCAAATGATTCAACAAAAAGTTGGAAAACCACCCCTTACTTATCATGAGCTTAACTTTTATTAGCTTAAATTTTTTGAGGAATTATCCTTGTATTTGTTTTTATAGATTTTCTGAGCCTGTGCTCAACATACACCTTGCTCTGCCTTTTTTGGATGCTGCGGGTCTCAACCCCCCACCCCACATGAACGGGCGTAGTATTCTTGACATTTTCAGGTATGGACACAATGTTTATTCCATAATCTGTACATTCAATTTTAATTTAAAAAAGTCCGTATTTCATTTGATATCCTTAAATTTAATCTTCCGGACGTACGGACGGACGGACGGACGGACGGACGGACGGACCGACCCTAATTATAGAAAAGCTTCGCTTTTAAAAAGACTATTTTCAAGTCTTGATTTTTAAAAACTATGTGGTAGAAAATTAAAATTTTTTCAAATATATGCCATATAAATGTAGTTTAACCATTTAAGCAGGATAAAATATGCGGTTCACTAAATTAAGTTCAAATGCATTTCTTGAAACTACCCCTTTGATTTTATGATTGTATCAAATGTCGTTTTTGATGAAAAATTTTAGTATACATCTACAGAAAAAGTAATTATGTGTATTATCATTGGGGATGTACATTAATTTATTTGCCATTGTCTTATCTCTTATATCACTGTTCAATAAATAGAAAAAGTAATTATGTGTATTATCATTGGGGATGTACATTAATTTATTTGCCATTGTTTTATCTCTTATATCACTGTTCAATAAATAGAAACATGTTATGTAAAATTAAACATGTTAGTTTAAATTTTATGACAAAAATCACAAAACTTCGAAATCGTTTCTATTATACTCACGAAACCTCGAAGATATTTACTTCATTTTGCTCACGAAACCTCGAAATCAAAAAATTTCCATCGCGACCCAAGAATTTAAAAGGGATAAGCCAATGAATGATAAATTGATTTGCATCCCCAATGACGATAAACCTTTAGTTGAAAATAGAATTGCATTGTCGAAAAGCTTATATACTACTACTAGCTTGAACCTACCAATCAAAATTCAAAAGTACTTTTGAGCTAAGGAATATAATTACGTAGTTTTAAAACTTTGGGTACCAGTTTAAATTTAAGGTTTGTGAAAATTTTGGTAAACTGCCTTTTTTAACTTTTTCTTATAACATCCATATTTAGCATCTCGCTAACCGCTGAAATGTTGCATGAATAATCGTTAGTAAGTCTATTTTCCCTAAATTGAACAAAAAGTTGGAAAACCACCCCTTATTTATCATGAGCTTAACTTTTATTAGCTTCACTTTTATTGAGGAATCCTCCTTTTATTTGTTTTTATAGATTTTCTGAGCCTGTGGTAAACATAGACCTTGCTCTGACGCTGCGGGGCTCAACCCCACACCCCACATGGACGGGCGTAGTATTCTTGACATTTTCAGGTATGGACACAATGTTTATTCCATGCAAGGATCTAGAGGGATAAGTCAATGGGCGATAAATGGTATACAGTAACTTATGCTTTTAATTATTTTTCTGAAATACACTTCATGCAACTATCCCTTTAATCATCAATATTTTATTTTTTTTATTTGTGCAGTTTACAATAAATGATTCCTCAAAAACCTGTTTCTCCATAGTATATGCTTTTAATAATAAATAACTATTGCTACAGGGCTGGTGGTGATAAGACAGCGGACAAGCCTTGGAGAGATGCTTTTTTATTGAGCGTGGAAAAATGACTTTTGAACGCTATATCAAGGTAAAAATGTGCTCCTAAGAATTACCCGCCAAATTAAATTATATAGAGAGAGTGGACAATGGGTTATTTATTACACTGGTCCCCAAAGTTTTATAAAAATTATAACGCGCTTTGAAATAATGCTGAATTCATATAATTTTTTACATTCTAAAAAACTAAAGGGGTAGTTTCACGAAATGCATTTGAACTTAATTTAGTGAACCGCATATTTTTTCTTAGTTAATGGGGTAAACTACATTTAAATAGAATGTATTTGAAATGAATTTAATTTTCTAACACGTAGTTTTTAAAATATCAACACCTGAAAATTGTCTTTTTGTGATATATGCAATTTAACAAGGATGACAACATCCATAAAAGCGAAGCACTGAAATGGTAGGACAAACTGACATTAACACTTGTATAGTATCTGAACTGAAAAATCGGAACCTAAATGTATAAATGTCGAATCAAAATTGTAGGTAAATTTGTTGAAAAACTGCTTAAAAACAGGATAATGTTTATGGACATACTTACATTTTTGGACTTGATTATAGAGTTGCTTCGCTTATAATATTGTTCTTTGTTGTCCCAGGAATCAATACACCAAAAATCAGATCAAACGGATAATTAGAACACTTGAAAATTTGTTGTTAAAAAAGTAGAAAAATCAACATGTTTAAAATGGACGTACGGACATTCTGGTAATGATTATAGAGTTGCTACGCTTTCTAAATTGTACACAACTACTACAGGAATAATCATGCAAAGTTTGAAATCGATAGGACAATTATAACATGCCTAAATTAACGAATAAAAGCTATCTGTCTCGGACGGACGTACGGACGGACGGACGTACGGACGGACGGACGGACCGACCCTAATTATAGAAAAGCTTCGCTTTTAAAAAGACGATTTTCAAGTCTTGATATTTTAAAAACTATGTGGTAGAAAATTAAAATTTTTTCAAATATATGCCATATAAATGTAGTTTAACCATTTAACCAGGATAAAATATGCGGTTCACTAAATTAAGTTCAAATGCATTTCGTGAAACTACCCTTTTGATTTTATGATTGTATCAAATGTCGTCTTTGATGAAAATTTTTAGTATATTTCAATTGAAAATACAATTTTTAGTAGCAAAGCTACTCTATAATTCGAAATTTCCGTCTGTCCGTCCGTCTGTCCGTCCTTCCGTGTGAGATAGAATAAGGGAAACGTGATTTTCTCACCTCTTATTAAAGATAGACAGCTGAAATTTGAAGTCTGCAAAGTTGTTAAGCCAACGAATAAGAAAACGATATAATAAAACTTTGTTAATTTAGGCAAGTTAGAATTGTCCTATCGATTTCAAACTTTGTATGGTGATTTCTGTTAGGTAAAATTTAGAAAGCGTAGCAACTCTATAATCATTAGAAGAATATCTATACTTACATTTTAAACATGTTAACTTTTTTAACATTTTAAGAACTAATTTTTATGTGATCTGATTATCTGATTAATTTAATTTTTGTTATATTTATTCCTGTGAAAACAAAGTACAATATTATGAGCGAAGCTACTATATCATTAAGTCTTAAAATTTAAGTGTATTCATAAACATTATCCTGTATTAAGCAGTTTTTCAACAAATTTATTTACAATTTTGCAATTCTTTGGTCTATACAGACGGACAATCAACATCCTGTTACTTTTATAAAAGTATAACGAATGATTTTGATTCCAGGTTGGCCCAACTGAAGGTATCGACATGGGAGATGACCTCTGGGTTTCCAGATTTATTCTTCACAGGTAAACGATCCCAGGGATAAGACAATGGCCGATAAATTTTTATAAATTGGCAAAATAGTGTACAAAATTTCCCCTTCTGTAGACTACAATTAGTGGCTGTAACGACTAATAAGAATTCAAAAAAATCTCCTAAGTTGTTAAGTCAGCGAGTAAAAAAAGTATATTATAAAACTTTGGGAATTAGTGTAATAAACAGCACAATGTCCCCTGCCTCCTTGTTAATTAATGCCAAAGCAGGTCTTTATCAACAAAGTAACTTATTGTATTCTGTATAGGGTTGCTGAAGATTTCGGTGTGGTCGTCTCCTTTCACCCCAAGCCCATGGAGGGAGAATGGAATGGAGCTGGAGCCCATACTAACTTCTCCACTGAGGTCAGCAGGGTTAGGTTAGGTCACTCACGCTATATTCGACTTCGTGCAATAGAGATTGGGAATCGTTGTTTTAGCCCACTGGAAGTTTCCCTTTATAGAACATGAAAATCTGGTGTAAGATCCAAGTAATAAAGGGGGAGGTAGGCTGTGCTAAAATTTAGTGAAAGTGAGTTTTAAGGCTTAAAAACAGTAGTAGAACGATGATATTCACTAAGTATAAATATATCAATTTTTTACCTATGGTTCTATTCAATAAGGAATACACATATTTAGTGAATATTATCGTCCTACTTTTTTTAAGCATTAAAACTTACATCTTTACGTAATTTTAGCACAACCTACCTCTCCCTTTATCTATTAGTTTTTTTTCCGGATTAAATGAGTGGGTTCGAATCTCTGCTTAAACTGCGTCATAACTAAAGACGTTCAAAATTGTTAAAAATGCGCAGTATACATTTTTATTATAGGGGGAATTTTTTGGCATTATACTATAAAAACTATGATTTAAAATTAAGGATCGTGCATTCAAATTTGTTTAAAAATAGTTAAAAAAGGCAATGTCAAGAAAAATCCTACATAATTACTTGCATACATGCGATTGGGAATAATTGTTGAAAAACTCATTTTAATATAGGGTCAGGGATAGTACAATGGACTAAAATTAAGCTTCCCTTTAAGTTTATTGTTAATAAATAACTTGTTTTGTAGCGTTTCAACAATTCATTTTTAAGTATGGCTTTGATACAGATTAATATCCGCTGGATTGGAACCAGTTTAGCCATTCTGAATAAATATGTATAGCATCTTATTAGACAATTATGCTTTAATATTAAAATAAAAAGCATAAAATTAATACCACTTTTGTAAGCATGGGGTCTTATAAAACCGGTTTTAAACTTATAATTTTTCATTTTAATATGCACGGAAAGCTGTCTATGATATCATAAATAATTTTTATAATTTTAGCCAATGAGGCAACCCGGATGCATGGAGGCTATTGAGGCCGCTATTGATAAGATGTCCAAGCATCACAACAGACACATCAAGGCATACGACCCCAGGGAGGGCAAGGTCAGTTATTGAGATGCTTCGTTGCTTATTTCTTATAAGAAAGTAATAGGAAGTCTATGGTTGTGATATTAAGGTTGATTATGTAAATGGTACTCGAAAATTTATAAATATTAAATTCTCTTTCTCGTATTCATTCGAATCCGGTGGATAGAAACTATGTCTAGCATTATATCCATTTTTCTACGAAGATTAATACCAGCTTTTTTAGCCCCGTCTTATAATTGTACATTCTATATCCGCGGGAAGCAGTAATTATTGAAAAAATCAATTTTTTTAACCTCGGTTTTATAAAAACTTTAAACCTAAATATTTTATCAAGCACACATAAAAAATATGGGTTCATATATACCTTTAGAATCAGAAAAATATTACGAATCCTTTCTAAGCAAAATTGAAAAAGTTTTATAAAACTATAATAAAAAATATAAGTTTATTTTAAGAATCAAAATTTTCGGCTTCAAAGGGTTCACTTGAACAAAACCTGTCCAAAACCTAAACAAATGTACATACACTGTAACAGATTTTTTTTAAACACAAGAAACAATAATGCATTTTTAACTGCATTGTTTTGAAGTTTATAAACTGACTGGAGCATACTTGTTCATAATGTTTAATTCTTTACATGTTGTGTAAGTATCACTATTTTTATTGTAGCATCTATTGCATATATTGTTTTAACATTATCCTTCTTTTTGTCATTTCTATTGGTTTTGAGGTGAAGCTTCTTGATTTGTCAATTTTAGAGATTTTAGATTGGCTAGTTTAATAGTTACAGTTAAGTGTTGCCTGTAAAACTATAATATTTTTGGCCATTTTTATTTTTTTAAGTTTTTACTTTTTTTCAATTTTGCTTAGAGTGGATTCGTAATATTTTTCTGATTCTAAAGGTATATATAAACCCATGTTTTTATGTCTGTTTGATAAAATATTTAGGTTTAAAGTTTTAATAAACCGAGGTTAAAAAAATTGTTTATTTCAATAATTACAAAACAGAATTTTAAAAGTAAGGTTTCAAATTAAAGATATTACTATTTTCGTTCAAACTGTCCATTTCCTTCTTTTATTTTGTTGCGTTTTAGTACCTTAAAACCGACTTAATTATTATTTTTAAAAACTTAAATTACTTAAAAAATAAGAGCTCTACAAAAAAACCGATTGCATATCTGAATTCTATTCAGTTATTGATATCAAAATTAAATTTCCTGTCGTGTACCAATGCTGGGATCGCCATAAATTGTAAATCGATTGTTTGGTTATCGACCACATTTATGGCACACGGAAAAATTATGAGGAAATAAGTTACTTTACCTAAGTGGGACCGCATAAATATAGCAAATGTAAACAAGGCAATTTGTGGGTGTAATGTTAAAAAATAAGTTGAATTTATATTTACAAAGTAATAATTGCTAGGAATTAATATTTAGCATTCAGATTTACAAAGTAATAATTGCTAGGGATTAATAATTAGCATTTAGATTTACAAAGTAATAATTGCTAGGGATAATAATAATTAGTATTCAGGGTAACAGTAATAATAGTTTAAGGTTAATTATATTTTATAATCTATATTAACAAAGTAATAATTGTTCAAAGTTAATTATAATTAATTTTTACAAAGTAATAATCACTAGCAATTAATAAGAATTCATAGCAACAAATGCAATGCAATAATAATTAGTCATTGATATAATATAATTAGTATTGAAATAATTATAATTATAATTATTATAATAGATAATTGACATATTATAATATGAAAGATTTGTAATAGGTTAGGTAATTCAATTGCTTATAATAATTTATAATTATCAGTGTTAGATAAGGTATATAAGAATTAGTATGATTATAAATAATATGAGTAATTATTAATTGATTTATAATAGGTTAGATAGAATAATTAACAAGAAGAATTAAGATAATGATAGTTAATACAAGTATAAATAATAAGCTAATGGTGATTATTATGAATAACTATTGAGTTATTTTTAAATAGGTTAGATAATATATTTGATAATTATAATATTATAATTGATAATAAATAATTATAATCAAAATGTGTTACTATTAAATAATTTGAAATAGGTTAGAAAGTATAATTGATAATCATAAGTAATATGTGTAATTATTGATTGATTTGTTTGGTATTGGATAGATAATATTATTGATAATTATGAGTAATATGTGTAATTATTGATTGGTTTGTAATAGGTTAGATAATATTATTGATAATTATAAATACTATGTGTAATTATTGAATGATTGTAAGAGGTTAGATAATAATAATTGATAATTATAATTACTATGTGTAATTAGTGAATGATTGTAAGAGGTTAGATAATATAATTGATAAGTATTAGTAAGATAATTGTAATTAATATGAGTAAAAACTGATTTATAGTAGGTTGTATAATATAATTAATAAGTAATAATAAGATAATGATAATTTGCATGAGTAATTTGAATTTATTTGCAGTAGGTTAGATGATATAATTGTTGTAGTGTTTATAATAAGATAATTATTAGATAAGTACAATAATAAGATACAGATAATTGATATGAATAAAATAGTAAAGATAATTATAATTATTATGTGAAATTATTGAATTAGTTGTTGTAGGGAAGATAATATAATTATAAAATTATGATTAATAATAAGATAACAATATTCAGTTTGAATAATTATTGATTGATTTGTAATAGGTCAGATGTTATAATTCATAATTATAATAGTATATTTAGTGGGAGGTTAAATAATTTTAAGTTTGTAGTTTATAAGATTGTTTGAGATTAAATGTAATAAGATTATTTGATTATTTGATATTATAATAGATAATCATAATTTTGTTAAGACATATCATAATAATTATTTAATATAATAATTAAGAAGATAATAGTAATAAAAAGTGTTTGATTCAGAGTTTTAGGTGGTGGTGGATTACTTATTGGTAAGATAATATAAATAATAACTGTAGTAATTATACCTAGTCAATGAGAGATAGAGATAGAATGTACTAAAAACTGAAGTCACCTCTGATCCTAAATACCCCCCTGCAAGAAACAAGTTTGGATGAAATAATTTTTTTGGAGCCTTCGGCTTAAAAAATTATTTCATCCAAACTTGTTTCTTGCAGGGGGGTAAATACATTTCGGGGGGTGGTGTAATAATAACAGTAGTTGTTATCTATTTTAAAATTTCAACTGGAACAAAACCTGTTGGACGTACAAAAAAATTAACCTCACATGAAATGTTGCAAATTAAATTTGCAAAAGAAAAGTATTTCAGAGTCGTTTTGATTGGAGGACTCCTTTGCCTCCAAAATGGCCGTTAAAATCTCGCGAACGGCAAAATCGCCGAAAATCGCGATTTCGGCGGCGAATAACGGCCAAACGGTTCGCCGGAGGTGAATGATGCATAAGTAAAGAAATGTTCGCCTTGAAAAGTTCTACAAAAGTGAAGAAAAGGTCATTGTCGCTAAAACGACTCCGTCACCCTCTTAAGGGGCAAAACCCGAGATTTTTCGGAAAATTGTCAAAAATCGCGCCTTCGGCGGCGCGTAACGGCCAAACGGCGCGCCTGAGGCGGATCATGCATAAGAAATAAAATATCCGCCTCAAAAAGTTGGACAAACTTGCATTTGTATGTCAATCCCGAAAAACGACTACTTGCACCAGTTTTGGTCGAAAAACCGAAAATCGCTACGTTTAACGGTCAATAACGGTCAAAACGGTCATTGGCGGGTCCAAATTTTTTTTCAGTTTCTAACACGTCTCAATGGGCTAATTTTATGGGCCTGATGTTCAGACCCCGCTAAAATGACTCTTTCCTGTCCAAAATGGTCCCAACAGGTTTTTGTGAAAAACACCAAATTGCAAAAGTTTGGGGGCCCCTATCCCCCCCTTCGGGGGGGATGGGGGTCACCAAAATAAAACTTTCGGAATGCTCTGACGGAGATTTAGTGCCATGAAAAAACCATTCGTCTCTATCTATCACGGTCTTGGCGGTATTAACGTTGCCCCATCGAAGGTTTTGCATTTTCACTTTTTTTTCACATGAGTCAGGATTTATGGAAACTCAGTTTCGCAACTTTTTAGGCGTTTTTTGGGCGCTTGCGCGCCCACCACGCGCGGACCGTTGGTCCGATCACCCCAAACTTTTTTTTGCTATCTGCGTATGGTAAATACGCAACTTTTGACACCTTTCCCATTTTCCTAGGTCACCCCCTTCCCCCCTAAATATTCAAGGCATTACCTCCAACCCCCCCCGTAAACCGGTATATAAAATTTTTCTCATGATCAGGGTATATGGAAAAATTGAAAATTTTTCGACAATTGTAATAAATTACAATTGTCTCCAATTTCCTTAATTTTTCCTGAGTTTAAAGACATGTCAGCCACACTATCATTTTGCCCATATATTTTTAAAAACAAAACTTTTCTATAATTAGGGTCCGTCCGTCCGGCTGTCCGTTTGTCCGTATATTGATTCCTGGGACAACAAAGATCAATATTATAAGCAAAGCAATTCTATAATCAAGTCCAAAAATGTAAGTATGTTCATAAACATTATCCTGCTTCAAGCAGTTTTTCAACAAAGGGGGGGGGGGGGAAATGTGGTGACTCGTGCCACGACATACCAGCAATTTTATTTTGGATGCTACTCCCTTAGTTTTAGAGATAATTGGATGAAATCTTTTGGGCTGGGTCACTAATTACCCCAACTACATGTATCTTTAAAAAAAAAACGGCGGCGGGACCGCCGCTCCCGTCGCCGCCACCAAAAAAAAAATTTTTTTTGCATTTCTCGCCAAATTAGGCAATTTGGAATCATTTGAGACCATGTTATTTTTTTCAAAAATTTTTCCCCTTACAAGCAACCCTGCGGGGGGACTTTGTCATTTTTTTCAAATTTTCGTATATCAAGGTAAATCTTAATTCAAATATTTTTTACTTACCAAAATAAAAAGATTTCGTTTCAATATCTTCAAAATCACAGGATCTAGAGGGATAAGTGAATGGACGATAAATTGATGTACATCCTCAAAAAATTACTACTTCTGTAGATTACAATTTGATATCAAGCAGTTTTTCAACAAAGGGGGGGGGGAAATGTGGTGACTCGTGTCACGACATACCAGCAATTTTATTTTTGATGCTACTCCCTTAGTTTTAGAGATAATTGGATGAAATCTTTTGGGCTGGGTCACTAATTACCCCAACTACATGTATCTTTAAAAAAAAAACGGCGGAGGGACCGCCGCTCCCGCCGCCCGCCGCCGTTTTCCGCCGCCACCAAAAAAAAAATTTTTTTTGCATTTCTCGCCGAATTAGGCAATTTGGAATCATTTGAGACCATGTTATTTTTTTCAAAAATTTTTCCCCTTACAAGCAACCCTGCGGGGGGACTTTGTCATTGTTTTCAAATTCTCGTATATCAAGGTCAATTATAAGATTCATATCATTTTTTACATTCCAAAAAACTAAATTTCAGTTTATGATGGTATCAAATGTCGTCTTTGAAGAAAAAATTTAAGTATATTTTAATTGAAAATACAATTTTTAATAGCAAAGCTACTCTATAATTCGAAATTTCCGTCTGTCCGTCTGTCTGTCCGTCCTTCCGTGTGAGATAGAATAAGGGAAACGTGATTTTCTCGGCTCTTATTAAAGATAGACAGCTGAATGGTTTTCTTTAAAATAAATATTATTTTAGATAGTTGGACCTGCAAGTTGAGAAGGTTGGTTTACAGGTCTGCCAGAACAGTAGAGTTTTGTTAATTTAGGTAAGTTAGAATTCTCCTATCGATTTCAAACTTTGCATGGTGATTCCTGTTAAGTACAATTTAGAAAACGTAACAACTCTATAATCATTAAAAGAATTTTCATACGTCCATTTCAAACATATTTTAAACTATATAATTTAGTCCTAAAAGAAGCTGTATCAACTTTTTCACTTTTTATTTAAGATAGCTAGCCGGTGGTTTTAGTAAGTAATATATGTAAAATTTTTCATAGAATTCAGATATGCAATCGGTTTTTTTGTAGACCTCTTATTTTTTAAGTAATTTAAGTTTTTAAAAAAAATAATTAAGTCGGTTTTAAGGTACTAAAACGCAACAAAATAAAAGAAGAAAATGGCCAGTTTGAACGAAAATAGTAATATCTTTAATTTGACACCTTACTTTTAAAATTCTGTTGTGTAATTATTGAAAAAATACATTTTTTTAACCTCGGTTTAATAAAAACTTTAAAAACTTAAAAAATAAGAAAAAATTTAAGTATATTTTAATTGAAAATACAATTTTTAGTAGCAAAGCTACTCTATAATTCAAAATTTCCGTCTGTCCGTCTGTCTGTCCGTCCTTCCGTGTGAGATAGAATAAGGGAAACGTGATTTTCTCGGCTCTTATTAAAGATAGACAGCTGAATGGTTTTCTTTAAAATAAATATTATTTTAGATAGTTGGGCCTGCAAGTTGAGAAGGTTGGTTTACAGGTCTGCCAGAACAGTAGAATTTTGTTAATTTAGGTAACTTAGAATTCTCCTATCGATTTCAAACTTTGCATGGTGATTCCTGTTAAGTACAATTTAGAAAACGTACCAACTCTATAATCATTAAAAGAATTTTCATACGTCCATTTTAAACATATTTTAAACTATATAATTTAGTCCTAAAAGAAGCTGTATCAACTTTTTCACTTTTTATTTAAGATAGCTAGCCGGTGGTTTTAGTAAGTAATATATGTAAAATTTTTCATAGAATTCAGATATGCAATCGGTTTTTTTGTAGACCTCTTATTTTTTAAGTAATTTAAGTTTTTAAAAAAAATAATTAAGTCGGTTTTAAGGTACTAAAACGCAACAAAATAAAAGAAGAAAATGGCCAGTTTGAACGAAAATTGTAATATCTTTAATTTGACACCTTACTTTTAAAATTCTGTTGAGTAATTATTGAAAAAATACATTTTTTTAACCTCGGTTTCATAAAAACTTTAAAAACTTAAAAAATAAGAGCTCTACGAAAAAACCGATTGCATATCTGAATTCTAGAAAATTTTTTACATCTATTACTTACTAAAAGCACCGGCTAGCTATCTTAAATAAAAAGTGAAAAAGTTGATACACCTTCTTTAAGTGTGTTCATAAACATTATCCTGTATCAAGCAGTTTTTCAAAAAAATTTACTTTCAATTTTGCTTCATCTAAAGGGTGTGCAAAAAAAAATGCGGACTTTTTTTAAATTGAAATTGCGCGGCTTGTGTTAATAGTAGAAAAATGTTACGCATATCGTTAGAACCGTTATGAAGTCTAATGTTTGGAAATATAAAAACGATTCCTGTGCTACGTATAGTTTAGGAGCTATGTGGTAAAATGTCCCAACTGGCTTAAAACTTGACTTGCGAGTAAATCATTAAAGATTAAACATACAAAAAAATATGTACCTTTTTAAATTTGAGATTGCGCGGCTTGTGTTACTAGTAGAAAAACGTTGTGCATATCGTTAGAACCACTATGAAGTCTATTTTTTGGAAATATAAGAACCATTACTGTGCAACTTATAGTTTAGGAGCTACGTAGTAGAATGTTCCAACTGACTTAAAACTTGACTTGAGAGTAAATCATTAAAGATAAAAAAAAGTGTGTGCAAAAATGCGGACATTTTTAAAATTCAAACTGCTCGGCTTGTGTGAATAGTAGAAAAATGCTGTGCATATCGTTAGAACCGTCATAAGCTATATTTTATTGAAATATAAGTACGATTTTTGTGCTATTTTTAGTTTAGGAGCTGTATTGATAAATGTGAGAAAAGTGGAAAAATTTAATCTTTAATGATTTTCTCGCAAGTCAAGTTTTAATTCAGTGGGGACATTCTACCACATAGCTCATAAATTATACGTAGCACAGGAATCGTTTTTATATTTCCAAAAATTAGACTTTATAGCGGTTCTAAAGGTATGCATAACGTTTTTCTACTATTAACACAAGCTGAGCAATTAGAATTTTAAAAATGTACGTATTTTTATTTGCATACCCTTTAATTTAATCTTTCATGATTTACTCGCAAGTCAAGTTTTAAGCTAGTTGGGACATTTTACCACATAGCTCCTAAACTATACGTAGCATAGGAATCGTTTTTATATTTCCAAAAAATAGACTTCATAACGGTTCTAACGATATGCGTAACATTTTTCTACTATTAACACAAGCCGCGCAATTTAAATTTTAAAAAAGTCCGCATTTTTTTTTGCACACCCTTTATTATACATTTTTATTATGATTATTCAAAAGCTAGTAGTAAAGCTATTCTATAATTCGAAATGTCCGTTTGTCCGTCTGTCCGTCCATCCATATTTGCCCCTAGAGGCCTCTTGTGGCACTTTAAAATAGGCAATTTGGAATCATTTGAGACCATCACACCCACACTATCATTTTGCAGGTTTCTTTAAAATAACTTCTTTATTTTAGATAGTTGAACCAAGAACCAAGGGTCCTCAGCTACACAACATATAGTTCTGTTTTGAGGTGGTGATCTGGCAGACCACCAAATATATTTTATTTGTATTAATTAATAAATTTGCATTTTATGTCTTTTTTACTAAACTTAAAATCATTTCTAATATTAGCATATCATATAAGGCTATTACTTTTAGATTAAAATGTCAACAACTTTTAATTATACAATCTCCAAGTCTTCCATTACCATTATTAATAATGGTAATGGGACTGATGTGCCTATAAACAATAAGTAAGTTAATATCCAAACTATTCTTTTAGCTTTTCGTCTTTTACTTTTTTTTGTTAATACTGGCCATTTTGTTGCGTTGAAGTACCATAAAACCGATTTCTTAAAGAAATTAATATAGTTTAGTTCTAAAAATTTTGTCTGACCCCCCCCCCCCTCCTCAAGCGACTAAATGACTTAGTTTAATAAGTTAATAAGTTAATTTTTAAAAATGTTAGAAATGAAAAATTTTTTGTTTTTTGTTAAGGAACAACAAGAAGCCCTATGACAGACCTCAAGACAAACCAAAATTTGTTCCCAGAAATATTAAAACTCACAAAGACATTGAAATGACTGAGAGTGTGAGTGTGGCAGAGGTTACTGCCGACCTTAAAAAATTGAATTAAGCATTTCTTTTTTTCAATAAACTGTTTTTTTTAAAAAAATGTTACTTTATTCTAAAGTAACGGGATGTTTGTGTGTGTATCTTTATATCAAAAAAAAGGTTATGCTTATTTAAAGTAACAGGATGTTGTCTGTATGTGATCTGTGTGTCAGTATCAAAGGATCTTGCTAATCTTTGAACCTATTAGGTTCTTCCTAACAGGGTAGATTCTCATATGTCCTGGGAAGGTTTAAAACTATTATGGGGGAGGGTACCACCACCCTCCCTAGAGTAATTAAATTTTAAAAAGATAGTTCAATGTCAAACGTACATTTTTTTTAACTTTTAATAAGAAATTCAATTGTTAATTGGTGTCTGTCCTCTTAAAGTGCCCCTAGAAGCGTCTAGGGTTGTATCCGATAGTTAATTTAAAAGCAGCTAAGTTCTCAAGAAACCTTTAAGCGAACTTATGGTCGTAGACATTGAATTACAAAATACTTTAAACTTGTGTGAGGTTTTCTAGTATTCCTAGGCGGTCACCCATCTAAGTACTAACTTGGCCCAATGTTACTTAACTTTAGTGATCGGACGAGAACTGCATGGTATGGCCGTAGACATTGAAATAAAAAATAATTTTCTAACTTGAGGTTTAGTTAGGTTTGGGTTAAAATTCCAAATATGTTACTAAAATTTACTACAATATTCTTCTTTCAGAATAAAATGAGTTCTATTCACAGCTACAGCAGCTACACAACAGGTAAGGAACAACATTAGTATCAAATAACGCCTTATTTATAATAATGTTTATATTACACAGTGGGATATTTTGAAAAAAATCGGGACATCCAAACAATTTAAAATCGACTTTTATCTATCCTAGGAATTAATAATGGCTGTAAGTGGACAGCTAGAAAAGAAATTTTTGAAAAATATTTATTTTTAATGACATTTCGACGATTTTCCCGATTTTTTACATAATTTTTTCCAAGCAACAAAAAAAACATTTATGTTTATTAAAATAATAATTAATTAGGTTTATATTCTTATACAAACTTTAAGTGAAGATAGCTAGACTCAGAGTAAAGGTATTAACACAAAATCAAAAGTGTTTTGAAAATTATGTTATTGTTGTTTATATCTGTTAAAAAATTATTTTAAAATATGCCTTATAAGTGTCCTATTTTACTTATTCTGGGCCTACCTAAAAAAGCCGGGACTCGAATTGGGTGCACCTGACGCTATATTCATGTTCACAAACCTTGTTTGCATTGAAGAAATATTTACATAGACATTAATTTTGTTAAAATATTCCTATCCTAGCTAAAGTTATGAAGGTTTATAGATTTCTTAAAAATAGGGTAGCTTCGCTCCTCCAAAAAAGCAAGACGTACTTACCAAATGCACATTAGAACTTAACAGGAGCAAAAATTAAGTCATTTCTGAGTTAAAGCAAAAGAAATTACATCATTTCCTTAAATACAAGCTTATTTATTTAAGTTTACTTTTGTCTATTCTTAATGTAACAGAAAATATGTTGAAAAGTTAATAGAAATAAGTGTGAAAATTTTTAAATTATTAATTGTTGAACATTTTTAAAAGCAAAGCTTTCCTATAATTAGGGTCTGTCCGTCCGTACGTCCGTCCGTCCGAGATAGATAGCTTTTATTCATTAATTTAGACATGTTACAATTGTCCCATCAATTTTAAACTTTGTATGATGTTTCCTGTAGTAGTTAGGTATGATTTAGAAAGCATAGCAACTTTATAATCATTACCAGAATGTCCGTACTTCCATTTTAAACATGTTGATTTTTTGTCCGAGATAGATAGCTTTCATTCCTTAATTTAGGCATGTTAGAATTGTCCTATGGATTTCAAACTTAGCATGATGATTCCTTTAGTAGTTAGGTACAATTTAAAAAGCAAAGCAACTCTATAATCATTACCAGAATGTCGGTACATGTTGATTTTTATATTTTTTAACAACAAAAGGGGGATGTGGAAAATAACCATTTGGGCAGGGGGGGGGGGTTTACTCGAGAACCCTTAGAGCTAGAGGGAGCTAATTTTTGATTTAAGCTTCTATGGGGCCAAAGTTACTTTTAAAATTATCGTCGACCCCCCACCCCCCCCCAAATTTTTTTTTTTTTTGGGGGGGGGGTGGGTAAATTATACTATAGGGTGTTTCTCATAAACGATTTGAGATAAATGGAGCAAACCTTAGGATACAAGTTTTGTAGGCCTATATTTGATTTTAGAATTATCGTTGACCACCCACCCACCCCCAAACCCCTAATTTTTGGGGGGGGGGGGTGAATTATACTATAGGGTGTTTCTCATAAACGACTGGAGATAAATGGAGCAAACCTTAAGATACAAGTTTTGTAGGCCTATATTTGATTTTAGAATTATCGTTGACCACCCACCCACCCCCAAACCCCTAATTTAGGGGGGGGGGAAATTATACTATAGGGTGTTTCTCATAAACGACTGGAGATAAATGGAGCAAACTTAAGGATACAAGTTTTGTAGGCCTATATTTGATTTTAGAATTATCGTTGACCACCCACCCACCCCCAAACCCCAAATTTTTTTTGGGGAGGGTGAATTATACTATAGGGTGTTTCTCATAAACGACTTTAGATAAATGGAGCAAACCTTAGGATACAAGTTTTGTAGGCCTATATTTGATTTTAGAATTATCGTTGACCACCCACCCACCCCCAAACCCCTAATTTGGGGGGGGGGGGGAATTATACTATAGGGTGTTTCTCATAAACGACTTGAGATAAATGGAGCAAACCTTAGGGTACAAGTTTTGTAAGCCTATATTTGATTTTAGAATTATCGTTGACCACCCACCCACCCCCAAACCCATAATTTGGGGGGGGGGGCAGATGAATTATACCTAATTTGGGGGGGGGGGGGCAGATGAATTATACTATAGGGTGTTTCTCATAAACAACTTGAGATAAATGGAGCAAACCTTGGGATACAAGTTTTGTAGGCCTATATTTGATTTTAGAATTATCGTTGACCACCCACCCACCCCCAAACCCTTAATTTGGGGGGGGGGGCGGGTGAATTATACTATAGGGTGTTTCTCATAAACAACTTGAGATAAATGGAGCAAACCTTAGGATACAAATTTGTAGGCCTATATTTGATTTTAGAATTATCGTTGACCACCCACCCACCCCCAAACCCCTAATTTGGGGGGGGGGGAGCGGGTGGATTATACTATAGGAAAAAAATAACATAGTCTCAAATGATTCCAAATTGCCTAATTCGGCGAGAAATGCAGTAAAAAAAAAAATTTTTGTTGGCAGCGGTTAACGGCGGCGGGCGGCGGGAGCGGCTGTCCTGTTGCCTTTTTTTTTAAAGATACAAATAGTTGGGGTAATTAGTGACCCAGCCCAAAAGATTTCATCCAATTATCTCTAAAACTAAGGGAGTAACACCCAAAATAAAATTGCTGGTATGTCGTGTGACGAGTCACCACATTTCCCCCCCCCCCTATACTTACAATTTTGTTTCGACTTTTATTTTGGGTGCTACTTTCTTAGTTTTAGAGATAATTGGATGAAATCTTTTTGGCTGGGTCACTAATTACCCCAACTATTGGTTTCTTTTAAAAAAACGGCGGCGGAACCGCTGCTCCCGCCGCCCGCCACCGTTTACCGCCGCCACCAAAAAAAAATTTTTTATTGCATTTCTCGCCGAATTAGGCAATTTGGAATCATTTGAGACCATGTTATTTTTTTCCTATACACAGGGTAAAGTTCTCTGATATTATACATACATCTAATATCACCATTTAAGATTTTTGCTTGGACTTTTTTGGTCTTAAAAGATCTGGAACCAAACGTAAAATTTTCATTAGAAGAAAATTGTCTGTTTTACAGAAATCGGGTAGGCTAAGAAAATTATCTACAATTACAACAAAAAATGGAGAATTGACTTCTTTTAAAAGCTAAACGTATAAATTATTTCATACTGATTCCAAAAATATATAATACTTAAAAATAGCTTTAAAAATAAAGGGTCCACGATGATTTGAAATGTAGTTTAGTTGACCTTAAAAATAGTAGTTTACAATGATGAAAAGGAACTTAATTCCATACCTCTGGTATAATTGCACATAAAATTCTTATTTTTCATAGTAAAAGCTAATCCTTTCGGCTATATTTCCAAAAACTTGTGTATATTACTAATCAATTGTTTAAAATTGTATTTTCCAAAATGTAAAAAACGATTTTTTGTCACTCGCTGGAACATAGTGTAGGCCTACAAAACTTGTATCCTAAGGTTTGCTCTATTTATCTCAAGTCGTTTATGAGAAACACCCTATAGTATAATTCACCCGCTTTCCCCCCCCCCCAAATTAGGGGTTTGGGGGTGGGTGGGTGGTCAACGATAATTCTAAAATCAAATATAGGCCTACAAAACTTGTATCCTAAGGTTTGCTCCATTTATCTCAAGTCGTTTATGAGAAACACCCTGTAGTATAATTCATCTGCCCCCCCCCCCCCAAATTAGGGGTTTGGGGGTGGGTGGGTGGTCAACGATAATTCTAAAATCAAATATAGTCCTACAAAACTTGTATCCTAAGGTTTGCTCCATTTATCTCCAGTCGTTTATGAGAAACACCCTATAGTATAATTCACTCGCCCCCCAACCGCAAATTAGGGGTTTGGGGGTGGGTGGGTGGTCAATGATAATTCTAAAATCAAATATAGGCCTACAAAACTTGTATCCTAAGGTTTGCTCCATTTATCTCAAATCGTTTATGAGAAACACCCTATAGTATAATTTACCCGCCCCCCCCCCCAAAAAAAAAATTTTGGGGGCGGGGTGGGGGGTCGACGAAAATTTTAAAAGTAACTTTGGCCCCATAGAAGCATAAATCCAAAATTAGCTCCCTCTAGCTCTAAGGGCTCTCGAGTAAACCCCCCCCCCCTGCCAAAATGGTTATTTTCCACATCCCCCTTTTATGTTATCTAATTATCCGTCTGATCTGGTTTTTGTTACATTTGTTTCTTGATCAACAAAGAACAATACTATAAGCGAAGCAACCTTATAATCAATTCCTAAAAATGTAAGTATGTACTTAAAATTTTGCTTCGACTCTTATATTTTATATTCTGATTATTCAGTTCAGATACATACAAGTTTTAATGTCCGTTTGTTCTACCGTTTCAATGCTTCGCTTTTATGGATGTTGTTATCCTTGTTTTAGAATGGGTATATTCTATCCAAGAAGAGCATTCTCATAACACAAGTTATGTTGAAGGTATTTATAATTTTTAGCTCAAAATCAACAAAGGAACAGCCAAATACGTTATTTCAATTTAATAGAACTAAAGGATAAAAATATATTTGTGCAAGTCCCCTGTGTTATAATGAATTTCTGACCTTAACCCTTTCAGTCGGGTCCCTTGCCGCACCTTAATCAGTCGGGAGGGGGGGGGCGTTCAACGCCCCCCATGTTATCTCAGTTCCTATTTGAGCTAGAGGGCTAAATTTTTTTGTGTAAGTCCCCTGTGTTATGAAGAATTTCCGACCTTAAGTAAGTCAAGGTCAATTTTCGCTTTCTTCACCCTTTTATTTCACAACCTTTGTTTTTGGTCCTTTTTTAATTAAAAATTTCAAACAGCTGTAATTCTTTTATTTTTGAAGCTAGAATAAAATTTTTTTGCAGATAAATAATAATTTATAAAGATAAATGTTAATCTATATGTCAATTTTATATTTCAAATATTAAAATACAAATTTCAGCGTCCGCAGCTGTATTTGGCAGCTGCCAGCTACCGCAGTCGGCGTTCGGCGGTAAAACGGCGGCGAATCTTATCATATCTAATTCTTATATCAGCTGCTTGATTTTCGCCGGTTAAAAACCGATTTTTGCCGATTAAAGTGTAGAATACCTGACAAAAGCCTTTTGAAACTTTAAACTAATGTAGCGCGCGAACCACTGGACCAATTGGTTTAAAATTAAAACCATCCAAAAGCTCTCAAAACGTACATGGGATTTGCCATCTTTAAAAGCCAAATCATTCTAGAAATTGCCTGTACAATTAAAAACCTGATTTTTCTTAATTTCGGTTAATCTAACCTAAATTTTCGAATTTTGCAGGTTTTTTTAC
Organism: Acartia tonsa; assembly: GCF_053477335.1. Lineage (NCBI taxonomy): Eukaryota > Metazoa > Arthropoda > Copepoda > Calanoida > Acartiidae > Acartia > Acartia tonsa. Next base: position 22,588,195 of record NC_137274.1, read on the forward strand.
TTTTGCTGATTAATATTGATAGCCCCTTGCCTATAGTGAAAACTATAACTCTCTATGTTGAGTGAATCACGCAACTTTTCCAAAAATAGGAAAAACGTAACCTAATTTTCAAATCATTATTACTCGGTAACCACTGAACGAATTTAGATAACACAACCGTGGTTGAATGCGTTTAAATGAGACAATTATTTTGAGTACTTACACGTTTCTGTAGCTCAAACCTAACTGATTTGAGATAAAAAAACTAGCAAAAACATTTTTGATTTCATTTTGGTTAGGTTAGACATAGGAAGCTGGTCAAGTACTGTATTATTCTAATATTAAAGCTTCTAAAGTTCTTAGTTCTAAACAGATTTTTAATACAATATTACAATATTTTAGAATGGTTACATTCACAGAATTTTTATTCAGCTTCACCTGAAGTAATTGAAGGTAATACAAATATCTTTTCATGTATTACTGGTGCATTATTTGCCAAACGTACCACTTTCCTGCACTACCTCTCCGATTTTGTTTATACTCTAAATTTTAGTCCATTGCATGTTTCAAGGATGCTGGATGGCCAAAAAAAATTTCATAGTCCCTGGATGTATAGATATCTAGCTATCTATGAATGTGGGTAACAAAAATTAAAAAAACACCCATTTTTTGCACAATTTTAAAATTTAAGTTTTTCATCAATCTTACATGAAACCTATACATTTTATACACCAAAATGATTATTTATTCATGTAAAAAGCGCACATAATGCTATTTAGGCCAAAACTTTAATTTTACAGGGTGTCCAATAAAAAGTGTATTTTGGATATCAAGCGTAATACCCATAATATCTGTTTGGAAAAAATCAATTTTTTTGACTTAAATTCTGTGTTTTAACTGTTGGCATATGTGGTATATAACGGTTTGGAGCACCTGGGACTAAAAGATTGTCAAACTTCACTTTGAAACACCCTGTAAGTGTGATTTTTGCGTCTGTAGTGATAAAACTTGGTCCAAATTGTCTATTTTTTTCAAATTACTCTAATATGTGTCCTAGTATGTTTGGCAATACTGTTTTATCACCACACTCTGTGGGACACCCTGTGCATGTTTTTAAAAAATAAAAATTAAAAAAAAATTTCATAGTCCCTGGATGTATAGATATCTAGCTATCTATGAAGGTAGCTAACAAAAATTAAAAAAACACGCATTTTTTGCACAATTTTAAAATTTAAGTTTTTCATCAATCTTACATGAAACGTATACATTTTATACACCAAAATGATCATTTATTCATGTAAAAAGCGCACATAATGCTATTTAGGCCAAAACTTTAATTTTACAGGGTCTCCAATAAAAAGTGTATTTTGGATATCAAGCGTAATACCCATAATATCTGTTTGGAAAAAATCAATTTTTTTGGCTTAAATTCTGTGTTTTATCTGTTGGCATATGTGGTATATAATGGTTTGGAGCACCTAGGACTAAAAGATTGTCAAACTTCACTTTGAAACACCCTGTAAGTGTGATTTTTGCGTCTGTAGTGATAAAACTTGGTCCAAATTGCCTATTTTTTTCAAATTACTCTAATATGTGTCCTAGTATGTTTGGCAATAGTGTTTTATGACCACACTCTGTTGGACACCCTGTGCATGTTTTTAAAAAATAAAAATTAAAAAAAAATTTCATAGTCCCTGGATGTATAGATATCTAGCTATCTATGAAGGTGGCTAACAAGAATTTAAAAAAAACCCATTTTTTGCACAATTTTAAAATTTAAGTTTTTCATCAATCTTACATGAAACCTATACACCTATTACAGGGTGTCCAATAAAAAGTGTATTTTGGATATCAAGCGTAATACCCATAATATCTGTTTGGAAAAAATAAATTTTTTTGGCTTAAATTCTGTGTTTTATCTGTTGGCATATGTGGTATATAACGGTTTGGAGCACCTGGGACTAAAAGATTGTCAAACTTCACTTTGAAACACCCTGTAAGTGTGATTTTTGCGTCTGTAGTGATAAAACTTGGTCCAAATTGCCTATTTTTTTCAAATTACTCTAATATGTGTCCTAGTATGTTTGGCAATAGTGTTTTATGACCACACTCTGTGGGACACCCTGTGCATGTTTTTAAAAAATAAAAATTAAAAAAAAATTTCATAGTCCCTGGATGTATAGATATCTAGCTATCTATGAAGGTGGCTAACAAGAATTAAAAAAAAGCCCATTTTTTGCACAATTTTAAAATTTAAGTTTTTCATCAATCTTACATGAAACCTATACACCTATTACAGGGTGTCCAATAAAAAGTGTATTTTGGATATCAAGCGTAATACCCATAATATCTGTTTGGAAAAAATCAATTTTTTGGCTTACATTCTGTGTTTTATCTGTTGGCATATGTGGTATATAACGGTTTGGAGCACCTGGGACTAAAAGATTGTCAAACTTCACTTTGAAACACCCTGTAAGTGTGATTTCTTCATTTTTGTAGAACTTTTTAAGACACATCATTTGTTATTCATACAAAAACCGCAAAAGACAAATCATCCTTGTATCACCCAATGTACCAAAGTTTTGAGTATGAACAAAATCAGAGAGGTAGTGCAGAAAAGTGGTACATTTGGCAAATATTGCATCTACTTCATTATTTCTGAATTATAATAAAGAATAACCTATTTAAAAATTATAAAAAAAAATACATACATTTAATAATTTTTTTACATATAACTTTTATTAAAGGATAAATGTTCATTTCAAAAGTTTTGCATTAAAAATTTTTTGTATTCTTTTATTAGAAGATGAATATTCAATACATTCTAGTACACAACAAAATGATCAAGGTAATTTATATCATATCTTTCTAAAAAATTTAAATTGAACATAGTAACAAAAACTTGCCTTCCATAATGTTTTCTGTGAACAAATGCTACTATTTTCTTTTCTCTTACCAAGTCCCATTAGCGCAGAGGATAGCGCGTTGGACTTCTAATCCAAAGGTCCTGGGTTCGATCCCCAGATGGGATGCTAACATTGCATTTTGGCTAACCTTTTTGGGTTATCAAAACATGGAATTTCCTAATCTGTGAACACTATGTTAGCAGTCAGGATGGCCGAGTGGTCTAAGGCGCCAGACTCAAGGACAACTTCCTTGCTCTCTGATAGAGAGTGGTTGTGAGAATTCTGGTCCTCGATGAGGGCGTGGGTTCGAATCCCACTTCTGACAAAACTATTTTTCCAAAACACAACCAGGAGATGAAAAAGTGTTTGCCTGCCCCCGGTGAGGCTCGAACTCACGGCCTTCAGATTATGAGACTGACGCGCTGCCTACTGCGCTACGGAGGCTTGTTGGCAGTACAGGATTACTACACTTTTTGAATGTACAAAAATGTATTGCTAGGCAACTGAGATGAAAATGCGTCAGCCGGGAATCGAACCCGGGTCAACTGCTTGGAAGGCAGCTATGCTCACCACTATACCACTGACGCTTGTTTTACAATATTATTATGTACGCCAAAGTGAAAACCACAAATACATATTTGCCTAGTAACTAGCACACTTAAAGAAAAGCAGAGGGCAATAAAGCTGTTTACTCTATGTAACAAGTTTCCGTGGTGTAGCGGTTATCACATCTGCCTAACACGCAGAAGGTCTCCGGTTCGATCCCGGACGGAAACAGAATCCCACGTGGTCTAACGGCTAGGATATCTGGCTTTCACCCAGGAGGCCCGGGTTCAACTCCCGGCGTGGGAAATCTTTTGACACGATTGATGCAATATTGCGGTTTTTTTTTTGTTTTTTTTTTTGTTGATGTCATGTGTCATGTCTGCTTTGAAAGTAATCTAGGCTAATCATTATCATAGACGAGGTGGCCGAGTGGTTAAGGCGTTGGACTGCTAATCCAATGGGCTCTGCCCGCGTGGGTTCGAATCCCATCTTCGTCGTGATAATTTTTTTTTTGTAGAGCTTGGCTTAATCAGTGCTTGTCAGTCGTGATTTCATGCGTTTTGCAATGAGTGCCGCCCTGTTGCATCCTGTCAGGTTGGCCGAGTGGTCTAAGGCGTGAGATTTAAGCTCTCATAATCGTAAGATTGCGTGGGTTCGAACCCCACACCTGACAAAGGTCTTATTTTAACACAATACCAGGAAGGCCATGTGAGTTGCAAGGTAACTTTCTGGTTTTGCAAAAAAAAGTAAAAAAAAACACTAGATACTAACAAAATCTGACTTTCGCAGCCGGCAGGATTCGAACCTGCGCGGGGAAACCCCATTGGATTTCAAGTCCAACGCCTTAACCACTCGGCCACGACTGCTGGCTCTGGTTGACGGCCATCCATGAATACAGCACCACAGCTGGAAGCAATCGGCTAGTAAGTTGGTGAATTACAGCTTGCTACTGACAGTTAGCAGGGCACAAGCCAGGCTTGATGGTCTAGGCGGCACAAGAAAATTTCGGGGCCTTCGGCCCCTCTAATTTTCTTGTCTCGCTTCGCTCGATTTTTTTGGGGCCTTCGGCCCCTATAATTTTTTTCGCTACGCTGAACTCTTACGTCTCGCTATGCTTGATTGTCAAATTTGAATAGACAAACAACATCCTGTTACTTTAGTATAAGGATAAATGTACATGTATAGGTATAATGTACATAGTTTTAAGGTATCTTTTGTTTGCGCCAATAATTAAAATTGAAATATGTGTGAGCATTATTCTTTATTTATTAATGAATATAGTGTATAATATTATATTAATGATTAATGTAGATTCAATTAATTATTTCAATATAATCCTAATAATAAGACGACATTAGTTTCTTCATATCATACAATTTAGGTAAAGTTTGGTTTTTTGCTTAATTATGATGAAATAAATGTTAAAGGTCTTAAACAATTTTTCAATATTGTTTTTATTGTTTGTAAGAAAATATAGAAAGGAATATAAAAAAAAACATATAAACAACCAATTTAACCAAATTTTAATACAAAGACGACATATTATGACTTTATTCTGCATAAAATAAGATAATTTTGCTTTCAACTAATAGTAATGAAATATTAATTTCTGTATTTTAAGAACATGAACCCTTAACGGTTTTTAGGGTGGGGGGGCTTTGAAAAAAAATATTTTATCTTACCAAAATACTAAAATATCCTCTAGTAGTATATCCTTATATTAAATACAGGTGTTCAAGTCAATTTCAGGTTCCATGTATGATCCTGCAGGTCCTGATCCTCCAGGTTTCCAGAAATCTTTAAATGGCTCCTGTGGCCGGAATACTAGGTGACTGTAACAATGTAAGAAGGCAGATTTCCTCTAAAACATAAAGATTAATTAATGGTAATAGTTGTTCTTTTGTAATGTACATTAGGTTTGCTACTTAAATGTTAGGATATTCTTTATTACTTTTGTTTTTATTTAATATTTACATTCTGGTGTTTTTTTCTGGCTGTATCATTGAACGCGGAGAAATGAATTTTGAACACTATATTAAGATAAAAATGTGTTCCAGAGTGGTATCACCCACCTCCCCCCCCCCCCACTTAAAATATATTCCCGATTATCTAAAAGTATCTTTAGAGTGAAAAAAATCTGTTGGAAGGTATTGGCTACTGTACTATCTCAAAAAACATTAAAAAAGGGTGTGCAAAAAAAATGCGGACTTTTTTAAAATTGAAATTGCGCGGCTTGTGTTAATAGTAGAAAAATGTTACGCATATCGTTAGAACCGTTAGGAAGTCTATTTTTTGGAAATATAAAAACGATTCCTGTGCTATGTATAGTTTAGGAGCTATGTGGTAAAATGTCCCAACTGGCTTAAAACTTAACTTGCGAGTAAATCATTAAAGATTAAAGCATACAAAAAATATGTACCTTTTTAAAGTTTAGATTGCGCGGCTTGTGTTAATAGTAGAAAAACGTTATCCATATCGTTAGAACCGCTATGAAGTCTATTTTTTGAAAATATTAGAACCATTACTGTGCAACTTATAGTTTAGGAGCTACGTGTTAAAATGTACCAACTGACTTAAAACTTGACTTGAGAGTAAATCATTAAAGATAAAAAAAAGTGTGTGCAAAAATGCGGACATTTTTAAAATTCAAACTGCTCGGCTTGTGTGAATAGTAGAAAAATGCTATGTATATCGTTAAAACCGTCATAAGCTCTATTTTATGGAAATATAAGTACGATTTTTGTGCTATTTTTAGTTTAAGAGCTGTATTGATAAATGTTAGAAAAGTGGAAAAATTTAATCTTTAATGATTTACTCGCAAGTCAAGTTTTAATTCAGTGGGGACATTCTACCACATAGCTCATAAATTATACGTAGCATAGGAATCGTTTTTATATTTCCAAAAAATAGACTTCCTAACAGTTCTAATGGTATGCATAACGTTTTTCTACTATTAACACAAGCTGAGCAATTAGAATTTTAAAAATGTAATTTTTTTATTTGCATACCCTTTAATTTAATGTTTAATGATTTACTCGCAAGTCAAGTTTTAAGCCAGTTGGGACATTTTACCACATAGCTCCTAAATTATACGTAGCATATGAATAATATTTTAAAAAATATTTTATCTTACCAAAATACTAAAATATCCTCTAGTAGTATATCCTTATATTAAATACAGGTTTTCAAGTCAATTTCAGGTTCCATGGATGATCCTGCAGGTCCTGATCCTCCAGGTTTCCAGAAATTTTTAAATGGCTCCTGTGGCCGGAATACTAGGTGACTCAAACAAACAGTGAAGGCAGATTTCCTCTAAAACATAAAGATTAATTAATGGTAATAGTTGTTCTTTTGTAATGTACATTAGGTTTGCTACTTAAATGTTAGAATATTCTTTATTACTTTTGTTTTTATTTAATATTTAGATTCTGGTGTTTTTTTCTGGCTGTATCATTGAACGGGGAGAAATGAATTTTGAACACTATATTAAGATAAAAATGTGTTCCAGAGTGGTATCACCCACCTCCCCCCCCCCCCCCCAACTTAAAATATATTCCCGATTATTTAAAAGTATGTTTAGAGTGAAAAAAATCTGTTGGAAGGTATTGGCTACTGTATTATCTCAAAAAACATTAATAAATGTTGATTCTTCCTATGAGATACTACATTGAAAAAGAACTATATTAATACCTGGAAATTACCTTTTGGGGGCGAAATGCTGCCTCAGGTTAGAGTCCTTTAGCTTCACCTTTGAATGAAAAAAAGCGTCATGGGCCCAATGAAATATCCTAAATAGTCATATTATAGTATCATAGTACTGGTTAAGCTTTAAGATTTACGATTAAGATATTTAGTTTTCATTCTGGTGTCAAGATGTACCTAGTAAGGAGATTATTAAATTAAGTTTAAGATATTTGTTGAGTTCTGTAGTTAGATATCCCTGAAAGTTTTAAGTTTAAAGACAGATAATTAGATATTATTATTGGTTCTTATCCACCGGATTCGAATGAATACGAGAAAATTCATTACAAGTCTGCAAAGTTCTTAAGCCAATGAATAAGAAAACGTTATAATAAAACTTTGGGGAATGGTATAATTAACAGCCCATTGTCCCCTCTATCTCTCTCGGTTACGTCTGAGACAGTTAGCTTTTGTGCATTAAGTTAGGCATGTTAAAATTGTCCTATCGATTTCAAACTTTGCATGATGTTTCCTGTAGTAGTTGGGTCAATTTAGAAAGCGTAGCAACTCTATATTCATTACCAGAATTTCCGTACGTCCTTTTAAACATGTTGATTTTTCTATTTTTTTAACAAATGTTCTAGTAAGGAGATTATTAAATTAAGTATAAGATATTTGTTGAGTTCTGTAGTTAGATATCCCTGCAAGTTTTAAGTTTAAAGACAGATAATTAGATATTCAGATTTTTATCTGGCAAAAACACGTCCCTGCAAAATATTAAGTTTTTGTTATCAATATGAATTAGGATTAAGTTTTAAAATAGGCTTTTAGATATTCAGTTGTTTTTCGGCCAAATACATCCCAGCAAAGATTAAGTTTTCTTCAAAGATTAATTAAGATTAAGATATATCTCTCGCCGATTGTTAGATATCTCTGAAGATATTATACATCCCTGCAAAGATTAAGTTTTCTGCAAAGATTAATTAACATTAAGATATATATCTCCCTGATGTTTTAGGAAACGGAGAAAAAATATCTTAATCTTAATAAATCCTTTTAGAAAACTTAATCTTTGCTGGGATGTATTTGGCCGAAAAACAACTGAATATCTAAAAGCCTATTTTAAAACTTAATCCTAATTCATATTGATAACAAAAATTTAATGTTTTGCAGGGACGTGTTTTTGCAGATAGAAATCTGAATATCTAATTAATTAACGCCCCCCTCCCCCCCTCAACCGGTTTTTTTTATCTCATTTTTGTGTGTGAAAGACAAAGAGCCCAAACTACGTGACTTTTTAAGTTTAGGTATGACACATAACTGAGAGTTGGAATATTTAGAATATCTCCATCCTGGCGGGCACAGGATGCCAGCAAACCTGGCATGGTCATCCAGGTACAGAGCAAAAATATTTTTTGACTTAAAAAAAATATTTTATCTTACCAAAATACTAAAATATCCTCTAGTAGTATAACCTTATATTAAATACAGGTGTTCAAGTCAATTTCAGGTTCCATGTATGATCCTGCAGGTCCTGATCCTCCAGGTTTCCAGAAATCTTTAAATGGCTCCTGTGGCCGGAATTTTTGACTTAGAGACTTCAAATTTTAAACTTAAGTTTTTCTTACATGTCTACACAAGTTATTAAAATTTCATAAAGATCTGCCGCCGTTTACCCGCCGAACGGCGATTGTGGCGGCTGGCAGCTGCCAAGTACAGCCGCGGCTGCTGAAATGTATAATTTGATATTTAAAATATAAAATTTATATAAAGAATAACATTTTCTGCCCAAAAATTTGTATTCTAGCTTCAAAATTTAAAAATTATTACAGCCATTTGAAATTTTTAAGTGAAAAAGGACCTAAAAACAAAAGTTGTTAAATAAAAGGGTGAAGGAAGCGAAAATTGGCATTGAATTACTTAAGGTCGGAAATTCATCATAACACAGGGGACTTATACAAAAAAATTTAGCACTCTAGTTCTAATAGGAACTAAGATAACAATGCCTACCCCCCCCCCCCCCCCCCAACCCGACTGATTAAGGTGCTGCTAGGGGTCCGACTGTAAGGGGTTAATGTGGCATATATTGTAATACAAAGACGACATTTTAAAACAACATGCCACATTTCCACTTACCTAATGTCTATGGCCATACCATGTTGAAAGCACCAGTTCTCGTTTAAGAAGGTAGATGATTTAATCTAAAACAAACAGATTAATTAATGTTAATATTGAAAGAAATACACCTATGTAAGACTTTATTATTGAGGTAAACTTAAAGTAAAATATCCCCTCCCTCCATTTACATAAAGATAAACATTTTGTTGCTAAAAAATGTTATTCTAGTTTCAAAAATTGAAAAATTATTGCTATTGAATTTTATAAGTAAAAAAGGTGATTGAAACAAAAATTGTTAAATAAATTGTTATGTACCTATTTAGTGAAATCTATAACAGTGCTGTCACTTACTTTCTGACAAGGGTTTCAGACTTGTCCGGTTAATCATGTCAATATTTAATAATTAAAAAAAGAAATATACATCATATATAGACAAAATGATTATGAATTATATATTTCTTTTTCAATATTTATAATTGAAAATGATTAGTCCGCCAGTTTCCACTGTTAGTAATATTATTTTGAATTTGGTGATCTCTGTGTTTATTTACAAAAAAATTTGTTCTCCCATTTAAAATTACATAAATATTAACCAATTTGTCAAGAACAAAGGCATATAATTTCCCAAGTTTTACTTAACAGTGGTCTACTACTGTCTATGCAAATAGAACAGTAGTAGAAATCAGTGTATAATGAAATGATTAATTTCAATGTTAACACTTGTATGATAGAAACAAATTGTTTCATTTTTGTTATTTAAAATCAAATAAATTTGACTTTAAATTTGATTTTTTCAATAATTGAAAAATTTTGTTAATTCTAAAATTAACAGGGTGTGTTGTTAAATACTTTACCTGGCATGAAGGTAATTTCCATTAATCAGAAAGGAATTTGGTAAATAATATAAAAGAGTTTCTATTATTTCAAACAAATTAGTTACCTAAGAACTTCATTAAAGACTATATTTTGAAGTTTTTCTTTCAAAGTTACCACAATCAATGATTCTGGTTTCTTTACCCTTGATAAAGCAACATAGAGTTGACCATGGGTAAAAACATCATTTGCAAGATACAAACCAACAGTACCTAAGGTTTGTCCTTGACTTTTGTTTATTGTCATAGCGAATGCTGGTGTTACTGGAAATTGATGTCTAGAAAAAAGAACAAAACAATTCTTTTCTGTAGTATTCAATTTTATTCTAGGAATTAGAACTATTTTTCCATTTGTAAGGTTTTTACATTTTAAAATATGTCTACCAACCATTGAAATGAAAAGAAGTCTAGTTCCATTACATAATCCTTGTTTTGGTAAAAGATTGCGTAACAACAATAATGGTGTACCAGGTTTTAATATTAACTTATGTGGCGGAAAACCTGGTGGTTTTAAAGTATTCAAGAACTCTGTTGGGTAAATACTAGTAGATGAATCAATAACCGTATCTATAGAATACTTTTCAAATGTTTCTGCATTTGACATTGAGTTCAATATTTTGTCATTGATCATATCTACTGATTTATTTGTTGGTGCTAATATACAACGACTGTGGACGAAATTACAATTTGCTATTGTAATATTTTGATTAATATTAGGAAATGTAGCATTAATTATACTGTTCATTGCCTCAATTTCATCAGAACACTTTAAATGTGTTATTTTATGAAAAAGTGAAACATCTGAAATTTCTCCATTACCAATTTGAAGCAGCCAATTATCAAATGGTATTTGATTAGCTTCTAATCTCATGTTTTGAGTTAAACTCATTATTTCAAAGTTATTCCATAAATGTGAATTTTTTATTGTTCTGCTTAATATCTGGTTTTTACGTGCTTTAGGTATGACTGGTAAGCATTGTCTAAAATCACCAGATAGTATGATTGTTTTATTACCAAACGGTAAATCATTGTTCATGATGTCTTTGAAGGATCTGTCTATTGCTTCTAAAATTAAGCGATCCATCATTGTAGCTTCATCAATGATTATCAGTTTAGCATTCTGTATATTTTTAGCAACTTTGCTTTGTACAGTTATGTTTAAAACAGTACTTTCGTCAATTGTAAGCGGTACTTTCATTTTATTGTGCAAAGTGCCTCCTAAGTCTAATAGTATTGATGCAATGCCTGTTGTTGCTGATGCAATGGCAATTGCATTTTCTTCACTTAATCTGACAGCTGCAAGGATTGTGTTTAAAAGATATGTTTTTCCACAACCTCCTCTGGCATCAATAAACAAAAGGGTTTGTTCATTGACGCTAATATTATTCATTATTTTTTCAAATATCCTGTTTTGTTCCTGAGTAAAACTTTCTTTTTGTTTTAATGTATTTTGTAAATCTTGAACTGAATATTGTAGTTCTTCTTCCAGTGATATTTGAAATTGTGTAACTCTTTGTAAATTTATGATATCTTCCTCTGTTGGTATGGGAAGATTGTAATTCTCCAATGATTTGTTGAAAACCTGTAAATTATTTAACAGGTCAACTAAGACCAATTGTTTCAATTGATCATCCGTCAAATTAATATTATTGTTTGATGCTTGTTGTTTATAATCGTCTATCCAGTTTTTCCAGTAACTTTCAAATAGTATTTGGGGGCTTGTTGGCTCCCCAAATACCAATATAGTTACAAATAGCCATCTACATGCTGATGGCATCATTAATATGTTTGCTTCTTGAAGAGCATTGTTCCATTCTTGATCATCAAGTAGTAAATCAAGTGCTTTACACACAGATTTGTAATCTGGTAGAAGAACACCATTTACAGTTTTTAAATCTTTAAATGATGTCTTCCCTTTACAAAAAGGGTGTATTAGGAGCATTCTTAAGTAATAAACGTCTCCTGCATTTGGTGTTAGTAATGGTAGTCGACCAAGTGTTAGATATCTTAGATATGAATTTTCGGTTCTTTTTTTCCAACAACGCAACCTGGCATCATAACGGTATTTTTCAGGACATTCCAAATAGGTCACAAACTCATGAGGTTCTAGACTTTTATTAAGTTGAAAGAACTCAGTTAATTCAGTCTTGGTGCGACATGAATTGGGGAGTAAGTTGATAGTTTCCTCTTCAAAGGTCACTTGTTGCTCATTTTCTAAATGACAACGTAGGTTTTGAATACTTGGATATTGACTAAATATTGGGAATTGAAAGAGACGCCAAGCGGCATCACAACTCCCAATACATCTCATATCTAAGTATTGTTGTATTTCATCTCCTGTTTTTATTGTAATATTTTGTCTGGTTTGTCCCTTATGTATATATTTATATATATACTTTGCACTTTTAGTGCTACAACTGTACTCACAATTAATGTGACAGTTGTAGCGAATACTTAAAAGTGGATTGTAAGGGACAACCATACTATTATCTACATATTTACCTTTATATTCTGCAGTTTCTCCTCCGTTTTGAGGAGATCTGCGCCTATATAATGCATAAGATTCTTCTGGATCAAGATATGAATTTGTTAAAAATGGTTTTGGATAACCAAACTTACAAACATTATTTCGTACACATACATTGTTGATGCAATGATGTGTATTTTGATCCAGAATGAGATTACGAAGCATTATTCTTTGATTGTTTTCTTGCATATTACACTCTGGTGATGGACCAGGTGGAATTTCAGCACAAACAACATTATCTAGGTCATTTGCAGAATGACATCTGTCTTGTTCTTGGATTGTAACCAAAATGTGGGCATGTGGTAAACCTCTTTTTTGGTATTCAATTGTGTGCGTTATGGCGAGAACTTTACCAAAGATCTCGCCATAACGTATATCACGCAGTAATTGGTTCAGTTTTAAATTAAAAACTCGAACCACAATATCTGGTCTGTCTTGTGCAGACATGCCTTGACTCAAATATTGTTTTATTTCTGGCCATGCTGGATTGGTTGTCATGGTTATGAAATATGTAGGGGGTCCATACCTGCGCATTGCACACAGTGCATTTTGCACTTGTGTCAAATGCCAACGTACGGAACCATAAAATGTAGGAGGGAGAATTAATCTTTTTCCTACTCTTTCTACTCCGTCGTTATCCATTAGGTTTTTATATACTTCTGCTCTAAAGCATGTTTGGTTGAAACGGTAAAAGTGGAGATTGTTGTCATCTACCACAATTGCCGCCCAACACAAAAATTCTTGGAATAATCTTCCAAACTTTAGTAAACAGTTATCATTCTCATGATTAAGCATGATCATATATTTATAAAATTCGCAAGGTGTAATATTTGATTTTCTCTTACTAATACAGTTTTCAGCTGATTCAATTCCTATGGACCAACCATGTGTTCCATATGGAAACAGCAATGGAAAGCGCAAGGGCATTGAATGCTTATTACGATTCCTAATTAATTGTTTTGATCCATCTTTGGCAATTAAGACATCATCCTTAGACTCTCTATCTTCATTAGCAAGAAGAATGCTTATTTCTTTAAGATTTGTAAACGGTGTATATCTCCCAACATGTCCTTGATTGGTGGATGCTTTTGAAGATAGAACAATAGTGCCTGTAGTAAAATTACTGTAATCACGCTCAAACATCATTTTGAAATCGTGGACATAAGGGTTTACTAACTTGAGTATATTTATTACTCTTAATGTTAGCTCCCTTATGTCCACTCTATCTAGATCAGAGATGTTACGAGGGTAAAATGTATTAGTGGGTTCATCAAATAGGGCATTTAATGTTGCAAAATCAACAATATACTTATTGATGACTTCTTCATTTATGCCTCCAAATAACTGATGAACCTCACCATTTAAGATAACACCTCCTCCTCTAATTGTTTTTGTTTTAGAACATGATAAGGATGAAAATGCACAAGAGCTATTTATAGTTCTTGCAAATTTCAAAAATTGTTTAGACAATCTATTTTCAGATTTTTGTACTAAATCCTTAATATAAGTGGGTGGATTATGATATTTTTCTATTTCCATACATCTTCCATTTTCACAACACAAGGAAGGTTCTTCTCTGAGAAATTTCAGAGAACCGCAATGGACACATACGTATATCATTGGTCCAATGGAATCAGTTGTACGTGATAGGGGTATTACTTTTTTTTCCCCAGTTAAAATTAATTGTGATTTAAATCCATCTAATCTTTTTACAGATAAAGGTTTTGGACTTCTTGTTGCATTCTTACGAAGAGTTGCATAATCATATATGTATTCATTATTTTCATTTTCAACATTAATATTATCTTCATTTACAAAAGGTTCAGGTATGTTTACTTCAAGTTCTTCAAAATCACTCTCATCTGAACTCCTAAATGTTTGAAAAGGTTTTTTTGTAATATATATTTTATTTATTTATTTCATTTATTGTAACATATTTTATAAATTTATTTGCCTAATTGATATTTCATCCATATAAATATATCTTGTCTTCAATCAGCCACAACTCATCAATATGCTCAGAGTGAGAATCTCTAGACAAAGATCATACAAAAAAAGGGTTGGTTGTCTGCAATTTACTGGTTTTTTACAAAGAATATATTAAATTAATTACCCAAATAATAATTCATTAATATTGTCAACAATTACTGGTCCTCTTGATGTTGATGGTCCTTGTATATTTTGACCAGGAGGCCTTGTTGAACTCCTGATATTTAAATAATGTTATATAATTAATGTTTAATGTTTGCTTATCTTTTGTTATGTGTGAGGTTTTAAAGTATTATTAGGGGGAATACCTTGTCTTTAATTAGGCACAATTAATCACTATGCTCAAAGCAAGAATCTCTAGACAAAGATCATACAAAAAAAGGGTTGGTTGTCTGCTATTCAATGTTTTTTTTCATAAAGAATATATTAAATTAATTACCCAAGTAATAATTCATTATCATTCTGAAGAATTACTGGTTGTCTTGATGTTGATGGTCCTTGTATATTTTGACCTTGTGGTTGAAACTCATTTGAACTACTAAATTTTTAAATTATAATTATATTTTTATATGAATCTTAAATAACATTTTTGATTTAAATAAAACTTATATTCTTGTTTCTATATATTTATATCTGAGTTCTTTTTCACACAAGCATATATAATAATTGTATCTTTACATTCATTAACACTGGTCATTTTTAGACCTTAAGTTTTGGAAAAGTGACAGTTTGAGGTTTTTTTTCTTTTTCCTTTTTATAAAATATTTACCTAATTGATATTTCATCTCTTTTTCTCTTTCTCCCCATTTTTTGTCTGAAACAATTTTTTCTCATTTTTGGTATTTTTTTATATTTTTCATATTTTTTTTGATCCTATGATAGTAGCCCCTGTTGTGTTACTTCTAATTTTAAGAAGCTTCCATATAACTTTGGCATGAGAAATTCTCAGAAGCATAAAATGCAACTGAAGTAGAGTTCTACACTGTGGCTTTTCAGCAAATGCTCCAGGGAACTTCCTATGGTCACAATATTATGTGCCCAGCAATGGAACTTCACAGGATCAAGAAAAAATATTAGGTGATTTTTACAATATATTTTAATATATTTGATTAAATTATACTGTATTATTTTAATTTACATAATACATTATACAATATTGTATTATAGAACAACATACTTTATTGTAATACATTATATTATATTTTTTATTTTATTCATTTCAATATTTAAGTTGGAATTGAATAAAATTTTTGTAATTTAGTTTGAACAAAATATAATATTTTGTTTTTAACTAATTCATTTACATTCTATAAGGTAATAGAATCATTTCTAATAAAGTGTGCATTTAAAATGTTTTTTCTTTTAAATTTGACACTGGTATCAATTTAATAAATATGTTCTTTTCATATTTATTTTTAAATTTTCTTTCAATAGATCTCATTAAATCTCGTTAATGAGCACTTAAGAAATTGATCTTCTTAGTATTTCCGAGTTGATGGTCCGGCCTCAGCCTTATCTAAAGCATCACTCAATAATTGTGTATGTCCTGCAGGAAAAGGATCAACCTCCATCTCATCCTCACTAATTCTATGTTCAACTGTATCCATAGCCTCATATAACACTTCAGTGACAGTTTGTACTCCATAAACTTGAGTATTTAACAGTCGCTGTAATTCTATCTGACTTTGTGTAGTACGAATATCTTGTGATTCATATTCAGCTGGAACAAAATTTGGATTATAATAAATTGGATTATATTCCAAACTTGACCAAGTACGAATAGAAAGTGCTCTTATCGAAGCAGTTTCTTCCATAATTTGGGAAGTAAAATCTTGACTTGTCCAACTATCTATGGAAACTCCTCTTAATTGAGAAGTTTCTTCCATAATTGGCCTAGTCAAGGTGTCAGAATTTTTATTCTGATTTGTTTGTGAAGTAAAATCTTGACTTGTCCAACTATTTATGGAAACTCCTCTTAATTGAGAAGTTTCTTCCATAATTGGCCTAGTCAAGGTGTCAGAATTGTTATTCTGATTTGTTTGTGAAGTTAAATCTTGACTTGTCCAACTATTTATGGAAACTCCTCCTAATGAAGCAGTTTCCTCCATAATTGGCCTAGTCAAATTATGTGAATTCTGATTATTTTCAGAAGTAACATTGCCATTTTCATAATTTAGAGAAGAATGGATGGAATTTGCTCCTAGTGAAGCAACTTCTTCCATTCTTGCCATAGTTGTACTATTGTTTTGTAAAGGAGAGGTCCAGTGAATGGATGGAATTTCATCTTAAAAAAAATAAAAGAAAATAAGAAAATGATTGTGACTTATGAAATTTACAGTGTAAAATTAAAATGTGAAAAGAATATTTTCAAAATAGAAAAAAATAATAAATGAGAATTTTGTCAATCTAAAGTTGTTTGGTTCAATATTGATACTTTAATTTTGCAGTAAATTCTACAGATATTAGAGATTGTTGTTGATATTGTTTTTAATAAACTGTTGAAACTGTGTTTATAGATTATGATTTTTGTTTTGTTACTATGTTCAATTTAAATTTTTTAGAAAGATATGATATAAATTACCTTGATCATTTTGTTGTGTACTAGAATGTATTGAATATTCATCTTCTAATAAAAGAATACAAAAAATTTTTAATGCAAAACTTTTGAAATGAACATTTATCCTTTAATAAAAGTTATATGTAAAAAAATTATTAAATGTATGTATTTTTTTTTATAATTTTTAAATAGGTTATTCTTTATTATAATTCAGAAATAATGAAGTAGATGCAATATTTGCCAAATGTACCACTTTTCTGCACTACCTCTCTGATTTTGTTCATACTCAAAACTTTGGTACATTGGGTGATACAAGGATGATTTGTCTTTTGCGGTTTTTGTATGAATAACAAATGATGTGTCTTAAAAAGTTCTACAAAAATGAAGAAATCACACTTACAGGGTGTTTCAAAGTGAAGTTTGACAATCTTTTAGTCCCAGGTGCTCCAAACCGTTATATACCACATATGCCAACAGATAAAACACAGAATGTAAGCCAAAAAATTGATTTTTTCCAAACAGATATTATGGGTATTACGCTTGATATCCAAAATACACTTTTTATTGGACACCCTGTAATAGGTGTATAGGTTTCATGTAAGATTGATGAAAAACTTAAATTTTAAAATTGTGCAAAAAATGGGCTTTTTTTTAATTCTTGTTAGCCACCTTCATAGATAGCTAGATATCTATACATCCAGGGACTATGAAATTTTTTTTTAATTTTTATTTTTTAAAAACATGCACAGGGTGTCCCACAGAGTGTGGTCATAAAACACTATTGCCAAACATACTAGGACACATATTAGAGTAATTTGAAAAAAATAGGCAATTTGGACCAAGTTTTATCACTACAGACGCAAAAATCACACTTACAGGGTGTTTCAAAGTGAAGTTTGACAATCTTTTAGTCCCAGGTGCTCCAAACCGTTATATACCACATATGCCAACAGATAAAACACAGAATTTAAGCCAAAAAAATTTATTTTTTCCAAACAGATATTATGGGTATTACGCTTGATATCCAAAATACACTTTTTATTGGACACCCTGTAATAGGTGTATAGGTTTCATGTAAGATTGATGAAAAACTTAAATTTTAAAATTGTGCAAAAAATGGGTTTTTTTTAAATTCTTGTTAGCCACCTTCATAGATAGCTAGATATCTATACATCCAGGGACTATGAAATTTTTTTTTAATTTTTATTTTTTAAAAACATGCACAGGGTGTCCAACAGAGTGTGGTCATAAAACACTATTGCCAAACATACTAGGACACATATTAGAGTAATTTGAAAAAAATAGGCAATTTGGACCAAGTTTTATCACTACAGACGCAAAAATCACACTTACAGGGTGTTTCAAAGTGAAGTTTGACAATCTTTTAGTCCTAGGTGCTCCAAACCATTATATACCACATATGCCAACAGATAAAACACAGAATTTAAGCCAAAAAAATTGATTTTTTCCAAACAGATATTATGGGTATTACGCTTGATATCCAAAATACACTTTTTATTGGAGACCCTGTAAAATTAAAGTTTTGGCCTAAATAGCATTATGTGCGCTTTTTACATGAATAAATGATCATTTTGGTGTATAAAATGTATACGTTTCATGTAAGATTGATGAAAAACTTAAATTTTAAAATTGTGCAAAAAATGCGTGTTTTTTTAATTTTTGTTAGCTACCTTCATAGATAGCTAGATATCTATACATCCAGGGACTATGAAATTTTTTTTTAATTTTTATTTTTTAAAAACATGCACAGGGTGTCCCACAGAGTGTGGTGATAAAACAGTATTGCCAAACATACTAGGACACATATTAGAGTAATTTGAAAAAAATAGACAATTTGGACCAAGTTTTATCACTACAGACGCAAAAATCACACTTACAGGGTGTTTCAAAGTGAAGTTTGACAATCTTTTAGTCCCAGGTGCTCCAAACCGTTATATACCACATATGCCAACAGTTAAAACACAGAATTTAAGTCAAAAAAATTGATTTTTTCCAAACAGATATTATGGGTATTACGCTTGATATCCAAAATACACTTTTTATTGGACACCCTGTAAAATTAAAGTTTTGGCCTAAATAGCATTATGTGCGCTTTTTACATGAATAAATAATCATTTTGGTGTATAAAATGTATAGGTTTCATGTAAGATTGATGAAAAACTTAAATTTTAAAATTGTGCAAAAAATGGGTGTTTTTTTAATTTTTGTTACCCACATTCATAGATAGCTAGATATCTATACATCCAGGGACTATGAAATTTTTTTTGGCCATCCAGCATCCTTGAAACATGCAATGGACTAAAATTTAGAGTATAAACAAAATCGGAGAGGTAGTGCAGGAAAGTGGTACGTTTGGCAAATAATGCACCAGTAATACATGAAAAGATATTTGTATTACCTTCAATTACTTCAGGTGAAGCTGAATAAAAATTCTGTGAATGTAACCATTCTAAAATATTGTAATATTGTATTAAAAATCTGTTTAGAACTAAGAACTTTAGAAGCTTTAATATTAGAATAATACAGTACTTGACCAGCTTCCTATGTCTAACCTAACCAAAATGAAATCAAAAATGTTTTTGCTAGTTTTTTTATCTCAAATCAGTTAGGTTTGAGCTACAGAAACGTGTAAGTACTCAAAATAATTGTCTCATTTAAACGCATTCAACCACGGTTGTGTTATCTAAATTCGTTCAGTGGTTACCGAGTAATAATGATTTGAAAATTAGGTTACGTTTTTCCTATTTTTGGAAAAGTTGCGTGATTCACTCAACATAGAGAGTTATAGTTTTCACTATAGGCAAGGGGCTATCAATATTAATCAGCAAAAGTAAAAAAACCTGCAAAATTCGAAAATTTAGGTTAGATTAACCGAAATTAAGAAAAATCAGGTTTTTAATTGTACAGGCAATTTCTAGAATGATTTGGCTTTTAAAGATGGCAAATCCCATGTACGTTTTGAGAGCTTTTGGATGGTTTTAATTTTAAACCAATTGGTCCAGTGGTTCGCGCGCTACATTAGTTTAAAGTTTCAAAAGGCTTTTGTCAGGTATTCTACACTTTAATCGGCAAAAATCGGTTTTTAACCGGCGAAAATCAAGCAGCTGATATAAGAATTAGATATGATAAGATTCGCCGCCGTTTTACCGCCGAACGCCGACTGCGGTAGCTGGCAGCTGCCAAATACAGCTGCGGACGCTGAAATTTGTATTTTAATATTTGAAATATAAAATTGACATATAGATTAACATTTATCTTTATAAATTATTATTTATCTGCAAAAAAATTTTATTCTAGCTTCAAAAATAAAAGAATTACAGCTGTTTGAAATTTTTAATTAAAAAAGGACCAAAAACAAAGGTTGTGAAATAAAAGGGTGAAGAAAGCGAAAATTGACCTTGACTTACTTAAGGTCGGAAATTCTTCATAACACAGGGGACTTACACAAAAAAATTTAGCCCTCTAGCTCAAATAGGAACTGAGATAACATGGGGGGCGTTGAACGCCCCCCCCCTCCCGACTGATTAAGGTGCGGCAAGGGACCCGACTGAAAGGGTTAAGGTCAGAAATTCATTATAACACAGGGGACTTGCACAAATATATTTTTATCCTTTAGTTCTATTAAATTGAAATAACGTATTTGGCTGTTCCTTTGTTGATTTTGAGCTAAAAATTATAAATACCTTCAACATAACTTGTGTTATGAGAATGCTCTTCTTGGATAGAATATACCCATTCTAAAACAAGGATAACAACATCCATAAAAGCGAAGCATTGAAACGGTAGAACAAACGGACATTAAAACTTGTATGTATCTGAACTGAATAATCAGAATATAAAATATAAGAGTCGAAGCAAAATTTTAAGTACATACTTACATTTTTAGGAATTGATTATAAGGTTGCTTCGCTTATAGTATTGTTCTTTGTTGATCAAGAAACAAATGTAACAAAAACCAGATCAGACGGATAATTAGATAACATAAAAGGGGGATGTGGAAAATAACCATTTTGGCAGGGGGGGGGGGTTTACTCGAGAGCCCTTAGAGCTAGAGGGAGCTAATTTTGGATTTATGCTTCTATGGGGCCAAAGTTACTTTTAAAATTTTCGTCGACCCCCCACCCCGCCCCCAAAATTTTTTTTTTGGGGGGGGGGGCGGGTAAATTATACTATAGGGTGTTTCTCATAAACGATTTGAGATAAATGGAGCAAACCTTAGGATACAAGTTTTGTAGGCCTATATTTGATTTTAGAATTATCATTGACCACCCACCCACCCCCAAACCCCTAATTTGCGGTTGGGGGGCGAGTGAATTATACTATAGGGTGTTTCTCATAAACGACTGGAGATAAATGGAGCAAACCTTAGGATACAAGTTTTGTAGGACTATATTTGATTTTAGAATTATCGTTGACCACCCACCCACCCCCAAACCCCTAATTTGGGGGGGGGGGGGCAGATGAATTATACTACAGGGTGTTTCTCATAAACGACTTGAGATAAATGGAGCAAACCTTAGGATACAAGTTTTGTAGGCCTATATTTGATTTTAGAATTATCGTTGACCACCCACCCACCCCCAAACCCCTAATTTGGGGGGGGGGGAAAGCGGGTGAATTATACTATAGGGTGTTTCTCATAAACGACTTGAGATAAATAGAGCAAACCTTAGGATACAAGTTTTGTAGGCCTACACTATGTTCCAGCGAGTGACAAAAAATCGTTTTTTACATTTTGGAAAATACAATTTTAAACAATTGATTAGTAATATACACAAGTTTTTGGAAATATAGCCGAAAGGATTAGCTTTTACTATGAAAAATAAGAATTTTATGTGCAATTATACCAGAGGTATGGAATTAAGTTCCTTTTCATCATTGTAAACTACTATTTTTAAGGTCAACTAAACTACATTTCAAATCATCGTGGACCCTTTATTTTTAAAGCTATTTTTAAGTATTATATATTTTTGGAATCAGTATGAAATAATTTATACGTTTAGCTTTTAAAAGAAGTCAATTCTCCATTTTTTGTTGTAATTGTAGATAATTTTCTTAGCCTACCCGATTTCTGTAAAACAGACAATTTTCTTCTAATGAAAATTTTACGTTTGGTTCCAGATCTTTTAAGACCAAAAAAGTCCAAGCAAAAATCTTAAATGGTGATATTAGATGTATGTATAATATCAGAGAACTTTACCCTGTGTATAGGAAAAAAATAACATGGTCTCAAATGATTCCAAATTGCCTAATTCGGCGAGAAATGCAATAAAAAATTTTTTTTTGGTGGCGGCGGTAAACGGTGGCGGGCGGCGGGAGCAGCGGTTCCGCCGCCGTTTTTTTAAAAGAAACCAATAGTTGGGGTAATTAGTGACCCAGCCAAAAAGATTTCATCCAATTATCTCTAAAACTAAGAAAGTAGCACCCAAAATAAAAGTCGAAACAAAATTGTAAGTATAGGGGGGGGGGGAAATGTGGTGACTCGTCACACGACATACCAGCAATTTTATTTTGGGTGTTACTCCCTTAGTTTTAGAGATAATTGGATGAAATCTTTTGGGCTGGGTCACTAATTACCCCAACTATTTGTATCTTTAAAAAAAAAGGCGACAGGACAGCCGCTCCCGCCGCCCGCCGCCGTTAACCGCTGCCAACAAAAATTTTTTTTTTTACTGCATTTCTCGCCGAATTAGGCAATTTGGAATCATTTGAGACTATGTTATTTTTTTCCTATAGTATAATCCACCCGCTCCCCCCCCCCCAAATTAGGGGTTTGGGGGTGGGTGGGTGGTCAACGATAATTCTAAAATCAAATATAGGCCTACAAATTTGTATCCTAAGGTTTGCTCCATTTATCTCAAGTTGTTTATGAGAAACACCCTATAGTATAATTCACCCGCCCCCCCCCCCCAAATTAAGGGTTTGGGGGTGGGTGGGTGGTCAACGATAATTCTAAAATCAAATATAGGCCTACAAAACTTGTATCCCAAGGTTTGCTCCATTTATCTCAAGTTGTTTATGAGAAACACCCTATAGTATAATTCATCTGCCCCCCCCCCCCCCAAATTAGGTATAATTCATCTGCCCCCCCCCCCAAATTATGGGTTTGGGGGTGGGTGGGTGGTCAACGATAATTCTAAAATCAAATATAGGCTTACAAAACTTGTACCCTAAGGTTTGCTCCATTTATCTCAAGTCGTTTATGAGAAACACCCTATAGTATAATTCCCCCCCCCCCCCAAATTAGGGGTTTGGGGGTGGGTGGGTGGTCAACGATAATTCTAAAATCAAATATAGGCCTACAAAACTTGTATCCTAAGGTTTGCTCCATTTATCTAAAGTCGTTTATGAGAAACACCCTATAGTATAATTCACCCTCCCCAAAAAAAATTTGGGGTTTGGGGGTGGGTGGGTGGTCAACGATAATTCTAAAATCAAATATAGGCCTACAAAACTTGTATCCTTAAGTTTGCTCCATTTATCTCCAGTCGTTTATGAGAAACACCCTATAGTATAATTTCCCCCCCCCCTAAATTAGGGGTTTGGGGGTGGGTGGGTGGTCAACGATAATTCTAAAATCAAATATAGGCCTACAAAACTTGTATCTTAAGGTTTGCTCCATTTATCTCCAGTCGTTTATGAGAAACACCCTATAGTATAATTCACCCCCCCCCCCCCAAAAATTAGGGGTTTGGGGGTGGGTGGGTGGTCAACGATAATTCTAAAATCAAATATAGGCCTACAAAACTTGTATCCTAAGGTTTGCTCCATTTATCTCAAATCGTTTATGAGTATATTGATATTGATATTTTATTTAAAATTACAATAACTTGAATATAATGATGTTTAAAAAATACTGAAATTATAGTTATATTTAGACTAGAAAAATTATAAACATACCTATAGAAGCATTAAATAATTCTCTTTTTAATTATAAAATATTTTTTAGAAACAAGAACGAGAACAATGCATAGCAGTGTAAAATATAAATTGATATTTTTTTCAAAATTCCAAAACTATCCTGGGACCTATAAGAAGCTTCCATAAAACAGAGAATTCAATAGGTACTGTAATTGTCAAAATCTTAAGCTGAAGACAAGAAAGCTTACTACTTTATATAATAGGATAATGAAATGCAGCTGTTTTAAGGGTTGCCAGCTTAATAATACAGACCAATTCAATAATTGTGTTAATATGTTATGATGTCTAACTTTAAAATGGTGTAATTATAGTTATATTTAGCCTAGAAAAATGATAAACATACCTATAGAAGCGTTAAATAATTCTCTTTTTAATAATATAAATATTTTTTAGAAACAAGATCAAGAACAATGCATAGCAGTGTAAAATATAAATTGATATTTTTTTTCTAAAATTCAATTCCCTCTGGTGATGTTATAAATAAAATACCAAAAGTCAAATTTAGGTGGATGTTATATGAATATATAAAGCTTCTTTACAGCCAAGAAAATTGAGAAAAAAAATATCATTTATGGAGAAACAACTAAAGTGGGTTTATCACAAAACCTCGATTTTTTAGTCAGCTGTTCTATAAACAACCAAGTTATTTCCTATCTATAATACAAAGTAGAACGATGTCTGTCCGTCTGTCCGTCTGTCCGTCTGACCGTCTGTCCGTCTGTCTGTCCCTTAAGATCTCGGTAACCACTGAACCGATCGGATTCTACTCTTCAGGGTATATACCTATTGGTCCTGTGGTGGTTTTAAGCTATTTTCTTGGGGGGTGGGACACCCCCAACCCCCCCAAAAACAAAAAAATCCCACCCCCATTTTTTTTTTTTTTTTTTTTTTTTTTTTTTTGCAGAAGATTTCCTTGGTCCTTTGTTCAAAAATATTTTTTATTCCAGCATTTATTTTGAATGAAAGAATAGCAACATTCTCTCACTAAAAACAATAAATATTAATTTTTTACGAATTTCGCCTTAATTTTTTTTATCACCTCTTGGGGCAAAGCCCCTAGAGGCTAGGGGCGAAGCCGCTAGTATATTATAAAGCAATGCCAGGCGATTAAAATGAGGTGTTAAGCACTTTCTAACTCCAAAAATTGATTCTTCTAGAGCAAAAATTAGTTTAGGATTTTTGGTGACTCAAATTTGAAATTTGATTTGTAGCAAGAGAAAAATATTAAAAAAACATACTTTTTTTGATTTAAGAGGCAAATTAATGGTATCAATATATTCGCAAATGTCTTATATACAGTTTAATACACTTTTAAGTCCATTATTTTTGGGGCTTTGAGTGAACGTCGAATAAGGTCGATTTTATCTCTATAGTTGGTACCTATTTTTTTTCTCACATTTTTATTTTTACCTCTTGGGGTAAAGCCCCTAGAGGCTAGGGGCAAAGCCGCTAGTTACTTTTATATAATGATAATTTTTGTTCTCTTTTGCTGCGCTACCTAATTAAATTTTACTTTTATTTATAACTCTGAAATCCCAAAGTTTCATAAAGATAAAACATTACAAACAAGTATAAATTTAGTCCAAATTTGATAAAACAAGGATGACAACATTCATAAAAGCGAAGCACTGAAACGGTAAGACAAACGGACATTAACACTTGTAGAGTGTCAGAACTCAATAATCAGAATATAAATGTATAAGGGTCGAAGCAAAATTGTAAGTAAATTTGTTGAAAAACTGCTTGATAAAGAATAGTGTTTATAGACGTACTTACATTTTAGGACTTGATTATAGATTCGCTTCGAATATAATACCGTACTTTGTTGTCTAAGGAATCAATATACCAAGAGTCAGATCAAACGGATAAATAGATCATATAAAAATTTGTTGTTAAAAAAGTTGAAAAATCAACATGTTTAAAATGGACGTACGGACATTCTGGTAATCATCATAGAGTTGCTACGCTTTCTAAATCGAAATCTTACTACCACAGAAATCACCATGCAAAGTTTGAAATCGATAGGACAATTCTAAAATGCCTAAATTAACGAAAAAAGCTATCTGTCTCGGACGGACGGAAGGTGGAGGTTGGTAGAAAGAAAAGGGAAGGGGGAAAGAAACCCCATAGAAAAGAGATGGGGGTTTCCCTTCACTTGTGACGTAAAAAAAAGCCCCGTCAAATCAATTTGAAATTCGTCCCCATTTTTTGCACCAATACTTACAGCATCATATTTTTAGTTCATTCTAAAAGTAAGTTAATATTAGTGCTGAGCAGGCATCAAAAATACCTAAAATTACAATATTTTATTAGCTAAGTATGCTGTGCTTAATTCGCTAGTATTTTTATAGTATCCTATTATATAAAGTAAATATATTAACACAACTTATCTATAATACTAAGTAGAATGATGTCTGTCTGTCTGTTTGAAGCTTAAGATATCTGTAACCACTGAACAGATTGGGCTCTACTCTTCAAGTAATATACCTACTGGTCCTGTGATAATTTCTTGGATGGTGGGAGACCCCCCCCCCCAAGAAAAGGAAAATCCCCCCTCCAAATTTCTTTTTTACTTCTTCTGTTTAAATCTAAAATACGAAAAATTAGGTTGACCAAACCTCTTGGAGCAAAGCCTAGAGGTCTCTAGGAGAGCAGCTGCTAGTAATTGAATACTAGTTGTTCATAATATTGATAATACATTGTATAATCCAGGCTCTCAACCTGACTCAAGTGGTGGGGACCTTTTTTGTCTACAAGCAAATTGCATTCTGCTCTTAGCTGAGTTAGTATTTCTGACAAGAAAAACATTCAATGCATAACAAAATATACACCGCTGTAAGCCGCTATACACCGCTGTATTCCGCTGTACATCACTGTACACCGCTATACATCGCTTCACGCCGCTATACATCGTTGTACGCCACTATACATGGCGGTATGCTGCTATACACCGTTGTATGCTGCTATACACCGCTGTACGCCGCCATACACCGCCATACGCCGCCATACACCGCCATACATTGCAAAACAAAACATGCTACAAATTTAATTATAGAGAAGCTTTGATTAAAAATCAAGTTATATTTATTTTTTGTACACACAGAGAGACATCATGTTACTAGGGTTGGGATAAGGATAATAGACATACTATATCTAGATTACCCGTAGGACCCGATTTTTTATCAAATCTTAAAAGGAACATTTCTAGTAGACAAAATAATTGTTTACTCTCGACTCAAGCTGAGGTGGATTCTTTTAAAATATAGGCCCGCTACTCGCTGGTGAGGAAAAATTATTTTTGTGAAAAATCCTCGAAAATCACATTAAGAATCTACAAAAAATAACAAAATCTTATGCAAGCCTTATTTTATTTAAGAATACACCTCTGTTTGAAGCTCTCACATTTCAAAAAATTTACAACAAAATTTTTGGGCAATTAAATCTGATTCAGCAAAGCTTTGTACTAAAAAATTATACTGTTTACAGCTAACTTTTATCCATGTATGAAATAAAAAAAAATGTGCGTTCGTAATGTGTAAATATGTACAAAATTTTAACCAATGAGATCTCTTGAAGGATTTTTCTATTAGTAAAATCAGACAGTATGTCTCTTGAGTAATCTCTCAATATACGGTCGGATACCGGATATTGAAACTATCCGGATACCGGATATTGATACTATCCGGATACCGGATATTGATACTATCCGGATACCGGATATTGAAACTATCCGGATACCAGATATTGAAACTATCCGGATACCGGATATTGAAACTATCCGGATACCGGATATTGAAACTATCCGGATACCGGATATTGAAACTATCCGGATACCGGATATTGAAACTATCCGGATACCAGATATTGAAACTATTCGGATACTGGATATTGAAACTATCCGGATACCGGATATTGAAACTATCCAGATACCGGATATTGAAACTATCCGGATACCTGATAGTGAAACTATCCGGATATCGGATATTGAAACTATCCGGATACCGGATATTGAAACTATCCAGATACCGAATATTGAAATTATCCGGACACCGGATATCCTGCTGATTTCTAATGCTAGATATACGGTTATCCGGCTGAATATCCGGTAATATGCTGGATATCCGGCCAAAAAGAATCCGGTCCAACCCTACATGTTACTTTATTATAAGGATATACTTAGTTTGAAATTATTCTGTTGTTTCAGTTTATCTTTTATTTATTGTTTGTTGTTTGTTTTCCTGAGATGCCAAAAAAATTTGTTTTACATTTTTAAGTACGCTACTTTATAATTCACTTTGTCTGTCTGTCCGTCCGTAATACCAAGGTAAGGTGATTTTCTCAGCTGCTGTTCAATATAAAAGGCTGAATTTGTTTTGGATAAAAATGTCAGAGGTACCCAAAGTTTTATTAAAATGTCAGAGGTACCCAAAGTTTTATAAAATTGTCAGAGGTACCCAAAGTTTTATAAAATTGTCAGAGGTACCCAAAGTTTTATAAAAATGTCAGAGGTACCCAAAGTTTCATAAAATGTCAGAAGTACCCAAAGTATTACAAAATGTCAGAGGTACCCAAAGTTTTATAAAATGTCAGATGTACCCAAAGTTTTATAAAAATGTCAGAGGTACCCAAAGTTGTATGAAAAATGTCAGAGGTACCCAAAGTTTTATAAAATGTCAGATGTACCCAAAGTTTTATAAAAATGTCAGAGGTACCCAAAGTTGTATAAAAAATGTCAGAGGTACCCAAAGTTTTATAAAATGTCAGATGTACCCAAAGTTTTATTAAAATGTCAGAGGTACCCAAAGTTTTATAAAAATGTCAGAGGTACCCAAAGTTTTATAAAAAATGTCAGAGGTACCCAAAGTTTTAAAAAAAGGTCAGAGTTACCCAAAATTTTAAAAAATGTCAGAGGTACCCAAAGTTTTATAAAAATGTCAGAGGTACCCAAAGTTTTATAAAAATGTCAGAGGTACCCAAAGTTTTATAAAAAATGTCAGAGGTACCCAAAGTTTTAAAAAAAGGTCAGAGTTACCCAAAATTTTAAAAAATGTCAGAGGTACCCAAAGTTTTATCAAAATGTCAGAGGTACCCAAAGTTTTAGAAAGTTCTCTTATGAGCATCCAACATGTTATTTACTTTGTCTGTAGGTCTGTCAGTCATGCTATAAACTATAAAATAGGGTTGGGCCGGATATCCGATCTGGCCGGTTATCCGGCCGGATATCAGGTCATTTATAATATCCGGCCGGATACCGGATACTAAAACTATCCGGTTACATGATATCCAGCTGATTTAATAAATTGCCGGATATCGAACTTTGGCCAGATATCCGGCCGGAACCGGATTTCTGGCATTAGAAATTAGCCGGATATCCAGTATCTGGCCAAAAAAGTATCCGACCCAACCCTACTATAAAACATATAAAAATATAAAAATGCGTAAGAAAGGTTTAGTGATTTTTTCTCCAATATATTTCTATTCTTTATTTTAACTAATACTCTTTATATCCAGGGATCTAAAGGGAT
>NC_137274.1:22625336-22645336 GCF_053477335.1 Acartia tonsa
TTGTTTATAAGTAAACTGACTCGTTAAAAACTAATAATTGTATATTTTTTTTCTCACGTAAATAAAAAATTAATGTATATTGTTAACATAAAAATATTTTATTATCTATAAAATAAAATCATAAAGCAACGCGCATAGTTTTATTTGCAATATTGACGCCTAGCGGTCTGTTTTAAAACTATAATTTGATTAGTTTTTTAAGTTTGTCAGACAATTGGGGTTCGGAAAACTTATGAAATTTCCGACCAATTCATATAAAGTAGATATATTTTTTGTCTGTAGCCAAGGATAGCAATAACCGCTGAACCGATATGGTTATCCTTTACAGTGTGGCGTCTTATGGATCCTGAAAGATTTTCGACTATTTTAATCTTATAAATGTTTTAGTATATTTTTTACCCTTCCATATCGTCCCTTCGATATAGAGCTCCTAGATTCTAGATTCTAAGGACACAACTACTATTATATCGAACGCAATTTTATTTCGTATAATTATAAAAGTTGAAGGACTGAATAGTCGCATCGTATTATAGACAGTTCCAGACTGACAAAACCCATAAATTGCGTTCAGCAAGATCATATTGAAAACAGACAGACACAGATATCCTATTACTTTTATATAAGGATTTTAGTATAGGAAACATCGCTATATCTATAATACAAAGTAGCTTGATGTCTGTCTGTCCCTTAAGATCTTAGTAACCACTGAACCAATCGAATTCTACTCTTTATTGACTGATCCTATGGTGGTTTTATGCTATTTGCGTGGGACACCCCCCAAGAAAACAGAATTATCCCTCTCAATTTTTTTAAAATCGAAATTAGTGAGGGCACCTCAACTAATTTTTTTTTTTTTTCTAATTACCTCTTGAGGCAGAGCTCCTAGAGGCTAGGGAAACGACTAAAGTAGTGGGCACAACCTGGTTTAGGTTATATTGATTAAACTAGGGGGTGGGGGGGTGTTGAGGCACAACACGAGCAATAAGCTGGATACAGCCAGTGTCTCTACTTCACTCGAGGGGGGGGGGGGTGTCTAACTTGAATTAATTTAGAAATGTTTGTACTTATGCAAACTACACAAATTGGCGCGGAAAGGACAGGTCAACAAAAGAAACAAAAAGCGACTTTTTGCCTTTACAAGTCACTTTCGATATTTTCTTTTTGAATGGTTATCAACCAAAATGAGCTTGGAGCTTTAGATTTTTTGAATAATGATAGAAAGCTAGATCTTTTTAAAAATAATGTTGTTCTCGAGGATTTTAAAGAATTTAATGATTGTATGGACTGCAAATATTTTAATGAAACAACTTTTTCAATTAAATATGCCAATACTAATGACTTACTATTTTTAAACTCAAATATACAAAGTCTTGCAGCTAAATTTACTAATTTATGCTCATTTTTTGATCATTTGAGCAATGCTAACTGTCTGCCTGATATTTTCTCTCTGCAAGAAATTTGGAAAATACAACCTGATTTTTACCAAATAGAAGGCTATAAATTTTTCAGTAAAACTAGAAATGAAGCACAAGGAGGGGGGGTGGGAATTTATACAAAAAGTAATTATAATGTCTCTATTTTGGAGGAAGTTTCTTACTTTATTGAAAATGTTTTTGAGAGCTTGATGTTAAAAGTTGAAATTCCAAATATTAAGAAATTTATTTGTGTCTCCCTTTACAAGCCCCCTGGCTGTAAATTTATGACAACATCTCGTCACATGGAGATTTTCTTTAACTATTTAAATGAGATGCTTCAAAAATTAGAAAAATTTAAGCTACCAGTATATATTTTAACTGATAGTAATATTGATCTTATGAAAATAGGAGTAAATGAACATTCATCAGATTTATTTAATACTATGCTTGGATTTGGATTTTTTCAGATCATTGGTAAAAGTACTAGAGTTACAAATGAAACTCATACTTTAATTGATCAAATTTATACTAGTGATAAGGTTGAATATTTGAACTCTGGCGTTATTATTGATTCTCTCTCTGATCATTTTATAACATTTTGTAGTATTAAACAAAACAAAGCAAAAAATACAAAAGGCCCTAGCTTTGTTTACAAAAGAAATTTTGATGTACATAATAAAGAAGTCTTTAAAAATTACATAAGTACTTTAACATGGAATAATGTCATTGCAAGCAACTGTCCCAACGAAGCCTATGATATTTTTTGGGATGATTTTTATAATATTTTTGAACTTAGCTTTCCTAAGAAAAAAGTAAAGATTAATCGTAATAAACATTGCATAAATAAATTTATGACCAAAGGTTTAATGAAATCTAGGAGAACTAAACTTAATCTTTCAGCCAAAGCTAAAAGGTCAAATGATGACAAACTAAAGTATATATATTATCGTAATTTATACAACTCTATATTAAAAAAAGCAAAAGCCATTTACTATAGAGAGGCAATTGAAAATGCAAATGGGGACAGCAAGAAAATTTGGAAAACTATTAATGAGGCATGTAATAAAACCAATAAATCAAATAAGACTGATAAATTAAATGTAAATGGTGTAATCATTAATGATGAAACTGAAATAGCTAATGCTTTTAATAATCATTTTTCTCAGATTGGGGAAAAAGTTTCAGCTTTTATACCTAATAAAGATATTGATTTTAGACAATACCTACCTAACCCAACAATTCCCTCACTTTTTTTAGCTCCTGTTAGCCCTGGAGAAATTCTTGAAGTCATTATGAACATGGGGAAAAAAACATCACAAGATGTGAATGATATTCCTTTCCCTTTGTTACAATTTGTAGTGTTAGAATTGTTAAAACCTTTAACACATATCTTTAATTTGTCAATTGAAAAAGGTATTTTTCCTGCAAATCTAAAGACCTCAAAAGTTGTGGCAATTTATAAAAATTCTGGCTCTCCACTTGATGTTAACTATCATAGAGGAATAGCTATAGTAAATCAAGTATCAAAAGTTTTTGAAAAATTAATTTGTAGGAGGTTACTAAATTTTTTGTACTCTAATGATTTCTTTGATGAGAATCAATTCGGTTTTCTCAAAGATAGGTCAACTAACCATGCAATTCTTAAAATAATTAATTATATTACTGAATCTATCAATCATGGAGACTATGTTGTCGGAGTATTCCTTGATGCAATGAAAGCTTTTGATTCTGTTAATCATGATATACTTTTAAGTAAGCTTGATAATGCTGGTATACGAGGTAATGCTCTTAACTGGTTCAAAAGCTATCTGAGTGGCAGAAACCAGAAAGTAAAAGTTGGAGAATCTTGGTCTGAATTACAAAACATTAACATTTCCGTTCTTCAAGGTAGCATTTTAGGCGTAATCCTGTTTATAATATTCATTAACGATTTACATAGAGCCTCTGATAAAGCCCTAACTGTATTGTTTGCTGATGATGCAACACCACTGTTTTCACATAGCAATTTAAATGAACTAAATGTATTAGTAAATAAAGAACTTAGTAAAATCTGTGACTGGTATAGTGCTAATAAGCTTGCACTGCATCCAGATAAATCTAAATTTATTTTATTTAAATCCAAATATGACAATTTGGAACAATTGTCTATTAACAATGCAAGCCCATATTTTCCCCTTTACCTTAACATGAATGACTCTGATGAATGTAACATAACTAAAATTAAAATGATAAAGCACGTTCCTAATTCTGATGAAAAAAGTGTACGTGCACTAGGAGTTCTATTGGATCAAGATCTAACTCTAGTAGAACATGTTAAATCCTTACACTCAAAATTATCCAGAAATTTATATTCACTTAGACAAATAAGTAATCTATTTCCTACACCAATATTAAAACTGGTATATAATGCTAATTTCCAATCTCATATCAATTATTGTTCAAATATTTTGTCTATGTGTACTAAAACTACACTGGATCCTATTATTAAAATGCAGAAGAAAGCTATAAGATTAGTCTCAAAAGTAAAATATAATGAAAGCACTACACCTCTATTTAAGGAACATAATATCCTTCCAATAATGCAACAAATAGAATATTCATCTCTTATGACTATGCATGACTACTTAAATGAAACTCTTTCTCCTTCTTTTTATCCCACCTGGATTAGAAATAATCACCTAAATGGTAATTACAATCTTAGAAATGGCAATGATATTCATATAAGGCCTCATAGATATGAATATCTTAAAAAACATCCAATTTTCAACTTTGGCATTCTTTGGAATAATCTAAGTGATGAACTTAAATCTATTGAAGATAGAAACCTTTTTGCTAAATCTATCAAGTCTAAACTAATTAATGCCTTGCAATAGCTAATTTTATCAAATAATCTAAATCTCCAGCTCTGTAAACTCTGTAAATTTTGTAATTTTTTTTATGTTATTTTTATTTTGGCGATACTACCTAGGTTCTATAAGTTTAAAGGGATCCAGGATACCTTTGTTTAATATATTTTGGGCAAAGTAGACAGATCCTTAGTGATCTATTCATGGTTACCCGGGCAGAACTGATTAGGATTTAGGTTGTTTTATTGTTATAGTAATTTGAATTGTGTTTTATATTTTGTTTTTTATTTTATGACTATGTTTAATTTTTATGCCCAAATAAATATGTTTATGTTTATGTTTATGTTAATCAAAACTTCCCCAATTAAACATACTTTTATCAAATTAATAATAAAAAAAATTAATTTTAGTTGAAATAGGAACAAATAATTTAGTTTTATACATTTATACCGGCCACTGTCTGTCTTTAAAATCTATTTTTATTTTTAAATTTAAATTTTTTTATACATACCTTTCAAATTATATAGTTTAATTTGTATTTATTTATAATGTAGATAAATACTACTTTCAAAAGAAATAAAAATAACAAAGCTAATACTACCTAGCGGTAATTTTTTAACTAAAATTTTACAAAATTGCAACTCTTGTTATTATCAAATTTAACCCTCTCTAGACGAGAATATCAAATGTAAAATTAATAAATTCTCTTTTTAAAAGTTACGACGATATAGTTTTTAGTAGCACCTCTATTCTAAATTGTTATACTATGTTAGAGATGTAGAGAATATTTAATTTTACGTGTCAATTCCTAGTTCCTTGTTTTTGACCTATTTAAAAAAATCATATATCCAACAAGGATGACCAACATCCATAAAAGCGAAGCTCTGAAACGGTAGAACAAACGAACATTTATACTTGTAGTGTGTCCGAACTGAAAAATCAGAACATAAATGTATAAATGTTAAATCAAAATTTTAATTAAATTTGATGAAAAACTGTAGAAATACAGGATAATGTTTAAGAACATACTTACGTTTTTAGGACTTGATTATAGAGATGCTCTGCTTATAACATTGTACTTTGTTGTCCTAGGAATCAGTATTCCAAAAATCAAAACAATCGGATGATTTTATCACATACAAATTTGTTGTTAAAAAAGTTAAAAATCAATATGTTTAAAATAGACATACGGACATTCTGGTAACCGTTACAGACGGACGGACGGACCGACGGACCGACCCTAATTATAGAAAAGCTTTGCTTTTAATAATACAAAGTAGAACGATTACTATCTGTTTGTCTGTAAAATGAATCTATAATACAAAGTAGAACGATGTCTGTCTGTCCGTCTTAAGCTTAAGATCTCGGTAACCACTAAACCGATTGGATTATACTCTTCAGGGTATATGCCTATTGGTCCTGTGGTGGTTTTCAGCTATTTTCTTGGGGGGTGGGACACCCCCAGCCCCCTCAAAAATGAAAATCCCCCCCCCCAAAAAAAAAAATTATTTTAGGCAGTTACTTCACATAAATTGGCAGCACCAGAATTTTTTTACTTTTTTAAAAATTACCTCTTGGGGCAAATCACCTCGAGGCTAGGGTCGAAGCCGCTAGTAGATAGATATAGACAGACGGATAGATAAATAGATTCAGATAGAAAGATAGATAAATAGATAGAGAGTGTAAAAGAGAGAGAGTAAAGAAAAAGATAGTTTGAGAGAGATATAAAAAAAGAGAGAGAGTAAAGATAAAGATAAATGGATAGATATATAGATAGAGAGAGAGAGAGAGAGAGAGAGAGAGAGAGAGAGAGAGAGAGAGAGAGAGAGAGAGAGAGAGAGAGAGAGAGAGAGAGAGAGAGAGAGAGAGAGAGAGAGAGACAGAGAGAGAGAGAGACAGAGAGAGAGAGAGAGAGAGAGAGAGAGGGATTTAGAGAAAGAAATAGAGGAAAAGAGAGAAAGAGAGAGAGAGAGAGAGAGAGAGAGAAATGGTTCTAGCCTCGCAATTTCCAAAGTCATAAACTACCCCTAATATAACTTCATAATTACAGTATAATAATCTACTGTTATCCATTATAATTATGTTTCAACAAACCAGCCGAGATCTTTCATGGAGAGGGGGGGAGGAGACATTGAGGATAAATTTGAGGATTTAAAAGCTTTCAAAAAGTAAATTATTTGAAAAATATATATATATTTTTTTTTTTTTTGGGGGGGGGAGAATGTTTATTGTCCTATCCGCGAATGTCCCTGCAAAGCGGCCTCAACCATATATCAACCCCCCCCCCCCCCCCCCCCAACCCTCCACACACACATACACACACACACACACACACACACACACACATACACATATTATAAGCCAGCCAGGGATCTAAAGGGATAAGACAATGGCCGATATATTGATGTACATCCCCAATGATGATACACAAAATCACACCTTCTTTAGATTATAATTAATGGATGAAACGTTTGGACACTTAACTTAATGAACCAACCAATCAAAATTCAATAAAAGTTCCTGCATTTGCTAAGCTAACGAATAAGAAAATGTTGTTATAAAACTTGTCTAATAAATCTGTGAGAGAGAGGGGACAATGAACTGTTTATTACACTAGTCCCCAAAGTTTTATAATAACGTTATCTTATTAGTTGGCTTAACAACTTTGGGGACTACTATTCAATTTTGATTGGTTGGTTCATTAAGTGAAGTGTTCAAACGCTTCAACCACTAACTATAACAGAAGGAGTAATTTTGTGTAACATCATAGGGGATGTACATCAATGTATCGGTCATTGTCTTATCCCTTTAGATCCCTGCACGAACACCCACACACACACACACACACTCACACACCCACACACACACACACCCACACCCACACACACACACAAACACACATACACACACACACACACACACACACATAAATCAGCTGTTCGAGATTTTGGTTTCCCCCGGAGTTGTGTAACCATTTCTAGTTCATCTAGAGACTTCAAGTTACAGTGATAAAGTTTGCCTCTGTCTATCTGTCTGTCTTTTTCTATCTATATTTCTTTTTTTATTCTCTCTTTCTGTCTCTCTCCTTTATTCTCTCTATCTCTTCAACTTTTAATCTTTTTTTCTTTCAAATATAAATATCTATATCTATCTATCTATCCATCTATCTATCTATCTTTCTATCTATCTATCCATCTATCTTTCTATCTATCTATCTATCTATCTATCTATCTATCTATCTATCTATCTATCTATCTATCTATCTATCTATCTATCTATCTATCTATCTATCTATCTATCTATCTATCTATCTATCTATCTATCTATCTATCTATCTATCTATCTATCTATCTATCTATCTATCTATCTATCTATCTATCTATCTATCTATCTATCTATCTATCTATCTATCTATCTATCTATCTATCTATCTATCTATCTATCTATCTATCTATCTATCTATATCTATCTATCTATCTATCTATATCTATCTATCTATATCTATCTATATCTATCTATCTATCTATCTATCTATCTATCTATCTATCTATCTATCTATCTATATCTATCTATCTATCTATATCTATCTATCTATATCTATCTATCTATATCTATCTATCTATCTATCTATCTATCTAAGTATCTATCTATCCTTGCTCTATTTCGTTATTTCAATATCTTTGTTCATTGTTTTACGTTGTCGAAAGCTTTACTTAAGTCTTATTGATTATTTGAGAAATCTAAAAAAGAAATCATGTTCGACGATATAGCGTCACCTAACGGCCATTAAGATATTTTTTTTGGTAAACAGCTGATAGTAACATAAATTTAAAAGAAAACGTTCTACTTTCTTCAAGCGGCCTCTAGGGGCGTAGCCGCTAATTGCCTCAGATTGGATTTTCAACATTAAGAAAATTAAAAAAAAATATTTTGTTAAAAAAATCTGCAAAATGCTTTTAACAAAATCTTCCAAAATTAAAATAATTAAAAATTGAAGAAAGGCCTAATAAACATTTTAAAAGCGGAGCTGCTATGTAATATAGATTTCTGAAAATTCATTCTACCAATAAATTGACATCTTATATTTAATTTACATGGTCTGTAAGGGAATTGTACATATTACTGAATCGATTGAAATATCCATTTTAGATGAACGAACTAGGGTTGGGCCGGATACTTTTTTGGCCGGATACCGGATATCCGGCTGATTTCAAATGCCGGATATCCGGTATCCGGCCGGATATCCGGCCACCACCGGATATCCGGCAAATCACCGGTTATCCGGCCTAATTACCGGATATCCGGCCGGATAACCGGCCAAAATACAAGTTTTTAAAGTAACAAAAACAAAATTTCTTCATAAGCTGGTGTTTTATTATATAAAATTAAGGTTAAAACTTATAAATATAGTAACTATTAAAATAATTGTTCTTTTAGATTCAATAATAAGAAAATTACAGCCATTTAAAATTTAAAAGGCAGATATTTTTGTTGTAAAATGTAACAGATTATATTGCCGGATATCCGGCCGGATAGTTTCAATATCCGGTATCCGGCCGGATATTGAAAATGGCCGGATATCCGGCCACACCGGATATCCGGCCCAACCCTAGAACGAACTAGATGAAAAGTTTGGACACTAGAAACAAAATTCAAAACTCCCCTACCTACCAGAGAGAGAGAGAGAGAGGGGACAATTGGCTGTTTATTACACTAGTCCCCAAAGTTTTACAATTTACGTTTTCCTATTTGTTAGCTCAACAACTTTGGGGACTTTTACTGAATGTTGATTGGTTGGTTTATTAGGTTGGGTGCTCAAACGTTTCAACCACTTATTTTAATCTACAGTAGAGGCATTTTGAGTGGCATTATTGGGAATGTACATCAATTTACCGGCCATTGTCTTATCCCTTTAAATCCCAATATATAAAATTTATTTTTAGATTTTTATGAAAATGAAGTAAGATGGTATTTCAAGAATCAGAAAAAGGTATTTTTTTTAGGAGTTTGTCTGTTTATCTGTCTGTCTGTTTGTCTGTCTGTTTGTCTGTCTGTTTGTCTGTCTGTTTGTCTGTATGTGTGTTTGTCTGTCTGTCTGTTTGTCTGTCTGTCAGTTTATCTGTCTTTTTACTGTCTGTTTGTCTGTCTTTTTGGATGTCTGTATGTTTGTCTGTCTGTTTGTCTGTTTTTCTGTCTAATATATCTGTATGTCTGTCTGTATATCTGTCTGTATGTTCTGTCTGTTTTTCTGTCTGTTTGTCTGTCTGTTTTTCTGTCTGTTTGTCTGTCTGTTTGTCTGTCTGTTTGTCTGTCTGTTTGTCTGTCAGTTTGTCTGTCTGTTTGTTTGTCTGTTTGTCTTTATGTCTTTATGCCTGTATGTCTGTTTGTCTTTATGTCTGATTGTCTTTATGTCTGTTTGTCTGTCAGTTTATCTGACTTTTTATTGTCTGTCTGTTTGTTTGTCTGTTTTTCTGTCTAATATATCTGTATATCTGTCTGTTTGTGTGTATATCTGTCTGTATGTTTCTATGTCTGTCCGTCTGTTTGTCCGTAATGATGTGTATCCAAAGCAAAAACTAAAATTAAAAATGGGGGGTTCATGGTTGACGACTTCCCCCCCAACCCCCCTACTTTATTACCCCTAAAGGCTTCTAGGGGGCTTTTAATCGTTAGTATAAATAGCATAAATGTCAACATTCATAAAATCATTAATTAGGAGAAATAAAGAACATTAGTTACAACTTCTAACATATCACGAAACCTTTCTTATTTAGTTTTTATATCCTTGTAATAAAGTAACAGGATGTTTGTATGTCTGTCTGTTTGTCTGTCTGTCTGTACCCAAGGATCTCGATGAATTGTTGAACCGATCTGGTTTTCCTTAACAGAGTAGCTTCTCATAGGTCCCGGGAAGGTTTATAACTATTTTGTGTGAGGGTACCACCACCCACCCAATAGAAATAACAACAAAATCGAAATTTTTAAAAATATATGAGAGACTTGAATGTAACATAAAGAAGTATCGTAGAGACTTGAACCAAAAAAAACTTTTAAAGTGCCACCAGAGGCCTCTAGGAGTGTAGCCGCTAGTTTTATAGCAGGAGAACACAGTAATAGTGTCTGACTGATTGTGACGTAACAAAAAAAATTAGCCAATGAGAGGCCGCTATTGACCAATGGTAAAATTTATAGTGGCCTCTCATTGGCTAATTTTTTTTGTTACGTCATAATCAGTCAAACACTATTACTGTGTTCGTAGCAGGACTAGTAGAAAAATGGTCAAAGTAAATTATATAATATATGCTAATTGGTAAAGTGAATCTTTATGAAAACAAGGATGACAACATCCATAAAAGCGAAGCACTAAAACGGTAGGACAAATGGACATTAACATTTGTATAGTGTCAGAACTGAATAATCAGAATATAAATGTGTAAGAGTCGATGCAAAATTTTTAGTAAATTTGTTGAAAAACTGCTTTATACAGGATAATGTTTATAGACATACTTACATTTTTAGGACTTGATTATAGAGGTGCTTTGCTTATAATATTATACTTTGTTGTCCCAGGAATCAATATACCAAAAATCCGATCAATCGGATGATTAGATTGTGGTAAGCCGAAGCGTTTCAGCTCACCGGTTGCGAGTTCGAGTCCAACGAGCCCTAGCCTTGAAGTATTCTACCAAAACAAACTAGCAGGATTTAGTCATACAGAAATTATATATTTAACTGAATAATATTTACAATGGATGTTTACTATATATATACAACAGATTATAACAATAGGTTAGGTTTGAAGGGGGTGTGGGACACAAGGGCTTAGCCCACGGCGGTAGACGGTCTGTGGGGGTAGCTGTGGTAAAAGGGGAGGCAGCGCCTCCCGGTTGTATAATTGCGTGAGGGGCGCGTGATAGCTGCGTGTCCGTGCCCCTCCCCATATTTAGACAGGCCAGTTTGACCGCTGGACAGCGGGGTCACCGGCGGTCATGAGGTAAATGGTGATATAATGGGATTAGTGCAGAAGGCTTGTTATGATAAGTCACTGCGTAGCAATTCTGTAAACTGCCCGTCCGTCTGTTGCCGTATTACCACAACCTCCCCTTCAAGGGCTGCGGGGCTCCCGAGCCACCAGGCCTTGAACCTGGGGATACGGCAACCTCTGTCTGCGCATGACAACATCTTCCTGGGGCACAGCTCGGTGGAGGACAGCTCTGGCTATACAGGCTCCGCGGGACACTCGCTGCTCTGTCTGGCTGTGGTTGGATATCAGCATTGTCAACTCCCGGTTGGCTTCCAGCCGTGGGTTGGCGACGGCCAGGCCCCGTCGTTGGAAGTTTTGCCTTGTTTGCAGGACTAGTTCTGTCTCGGCGGGTAGCTGGACACGGAGGCCTAGGCTAACTCTGGAGGCTCCCAAGGGGGGAATAACGATGGAGGAAGGCGCGTAAAATTCCATGGGGGCGCCTGCCTGGTCCAGGTTACTTGGCCTCCTAGCTCCCACTCGGATGGGGACGGCTGTCATCAGCAGGGGGCACATCGCTTCAGCTTCATCCTCTGGGGCCGCCTCTTCCATCTCAGTGGCCGCCTCTCCTCCTGCAGGCTCGCTGCTGGCCGGCGGGTTCTCCATGTCAGTATCAGGGTTCCAGATGGCATCCCTAGGTGGCTCTGGAGCTGGCGGCGGCGGCGGTGGTTCGTTGGGTTGGTGCTGCAGGTTCTCTTCTACAGGGTCGCGATCCTGGCCGCTAGGCTGTGGGGCGGCGGCTGCTGGCTGGTACACTGGGAACTGTCCTGGGTCACTAGCTGGCAGCGCCGCAGCTCCGGCGGGCAGCTCGGTGGCGTCCTCGTCGCCGTCCAGGTCGCCTTGGATGTCTGTTGGAATCTGATGGGCAGTTACATCTCCAGTGTACTTGCGCAGTCGGCCTACATGCGCGGTGATCTCCGAGATCTTGGCTGTTGGAGAGGCAGGTTTGATGACATAATGGACGTCTGTGGCTTGTCGCACTATCTTCCAAGGGCCAGTCCATCTCTTGGTAATCTTGGCTGCCTTCCCTGGCACCAGGCGGGGGGCCAGATACCAGACCAGGTCTCCAACTTCGTACTTGGCCGTGCCTTCGTAGGCGGCCGCGCTCCTCCGGATGGTTCCCTCCTCTCGCTGCTGGATTGCGTCGTACACGGCATGGTAGCGTTGCAGGAGAGCTTGGACGTTGGCTGGGACCGAGGCATACTCAGTGTCTGGCAGCCGGAGCACCATGTCCACCGGAAGCTTGGCCTCTCTCCCAAAGTAGGCCAGGAACGGGGTCACGCCCGTGGATCTGCAGGCCTTGGTATTGTAGGCGAAGGCAATGGCAGGCAAGTGTGGCTCCCAGTTGTTGTCGTCTCTGTCTAGGAACAGCCGCATGCCTGTGTTGAGCGTCCGATGGAACCTCTCCACCCGGTTGGACTGCGGGTTGTAGGGCGGTGGATGTGTCAGGCCAATCTCGAGCTTGGAGGCCAGTTCCTTGAATACCTGG
Organism: Acartia tonsa; assembly: GCF_053477335.1. NCBI lineage: Eukaryota > Metazoa > Arthropoda > Copepoda > Calanoida > Acartiidae > Acartia > Acartia tonsa. The sequence goes on from NC_137274.1 coordinate 22,638,108, forward strand.
CCGGTAAACTCCATTCCATTGTCGGAGTGGATCTTCAGGGGACATCCGAACGTGGCCAGGCGGCGGTGCAGAAGGGCTTCAGCCACCGTGAGAGTGCGCTTGTTGGGGATGGCGTAGAGGCTGACAAACCGGCTGAACCCATCCTGACAGGTGAGGATGTAGCGGTTCCCGGCTGGGGTCTCTGGCAGAGGCCCCACCAGGTCAATAAACAGGACTTGCTGTGGATACCCCTGGCGGGAGGGCACGTGTATCCCTAACTTCAACCTTTCCTTGGTAACCTTCTGTACACACTCAGGGCAAGTCTGAACCATCAGGCGGACGTCACGGGACAGGTTGGGCCACCAGAAATGCATGGCGACGGGGGCAATAGTAGCGTCCATTCCAAAGTGCCCGGCCATGGGGGTCCCATGGGCCAGAAAGAACGCGTCCTGCTGGAGGGCCGAAGGCAGCAGGTATCTTGTTCTCTCTCCTGTCAGGGTCTGGTCAGTGGTGGTGAGGCAGCCATGCTCGTCGAGTCCCAGGGCTGCGAAGCGGCTGGCGTACTGCTGCTCGTCTCGTTCCTTGCCGCGCAGCTCAGCCTTAGTTGGGGCTTTGCCATCGGCCACCCACTGGCGGACACGGAGCAAGAGGGGGTCCTGTGTCTGTGCCTCTAACACTCTAGCCGGGTCCAGCCGTGCGGCAGAGGGCCGGCCAGCTGCGGGCTCCCCTAGCTGGCAAAGGGTGTGAATGTACTCAGCTTGCTCTGCTAATTCTTCGGCGGTGGCTGTCGGCATATTATCGTCCTCCCGGCGGCTGAGGGCGTCAGCATTGGTGTTCTGGGTGCCAGGACGGTGGCAGACAGTGAAATCTAGGGCCGCTAGCTCCTCCTGCCAGCGGGCCACCATCCCTGTGGATGTGTTCAGCGAGGTAATAATGAGTAGCTCTCATGAGATAGCGGGTCAAGTCATAATGTGCTTGAACGTGGAGCTTGATAGCCCTAGTGGCTATACAAAAGTGTCTCAACCTACTCCATGACTACTTAGGTCCAAACCCTAAGAAACTATGGCTAATCAATCAATCAAAAAAATGTGTTCAGCGACTTCATCTGTAGCAAGGCTGAGGAATCAGTGTTGATCTGGAAGCTACGGTAGGACAAGATGCCGTGGAATTTCCGAATTCCATACATGATGGCGGCCATCTCTCCCTTCCAGGACGGGTAGCGAGTCTCGGGGTCGGTTGTCTTGCGCCCCACGGCGGCAATCAGCCTCTCCTTGCCGTCCTGGCATTGGCTGAGGATGGCAGAGATGGCGCGGCTGCTGAAGTCTGTGGTGAGCTGGAACACAGCTGGCAAGTCAAACCTGGGCGGCGCTCGGATGGGGGCTTGGCGAAACTTGTCCTTGAGCTGTAGCAGCTGGGCTTCCATCTCAGCCGTCCAGGTCAGTGTCTTGGCCGTTTTCTGCCGATTCATCTCGTAGGTGAGGTCGGCATACTCTGGGATGAACAGGCGGTAGTATCCAAAGAACCCCAGGAGCGCCAGCAAGTCCTTGGGGGTGATGGGGGCCGGCCAGTCAAGGATGCGGTCAATATAATCCTCTTGCATGGCTATCCCCTCACGGCTGAGGGTGTGGCCCAGATAGTCCACCTTGGCTCGAAACAGCTTGGTCTTGGCTGGCTCGAGGCGGATTCCTCCCCTGCGGTGGGCTTCCAAGACTTCCCGGAGCCTAGCCAGGTGGGCCCAGGTATCCTGGTGAAAGGTCAGGACGTCATCAAGATATGACTGGAGGTTGGCCGTGCCTAATGGGTTCAGGACTCCTGCAATAAATCTGGAGTAGACAGACGGTGCCGTAGCGAGGCCAAAGGGCATCCTTTTCCATTGGTACAAGCCCCTAGGGGTGGTGAAGGCGGAGCAGGGCCGGCTGTCCTCGGACACTCGGATGGTGTAGTACGCAGCCACCGCGTCTAAGGCACTGTAGACGCGGTGTCCTCCCGCTCGTTCTACCAGCTGCTGGATCCTGGGCAAGGGGTAGCTGTCCAGCTCAAGGCACTTGTTGAGGGCTCTGTAGTCGACTGCCCAGCGGGTGCTCCCGTCCTTCTTCTTGATGGGCACCAGGGGGCTGCTCCAGGTGGAGTCTGAAGGCTCTATGACTCCCTCTTGCAGCCAGGTGTCCAGTTGCTTCTCCAGCTCAGCCTCCTGCCGCGGGTTCAGATCCCTAAATCTCTGGCGGATCGGCTGGGTCCCTGATTTGAGGTGCAGCTGTAACTCTACTACGTCAGTGCAGCCGGGGGTAGAGTTTGAGAAGACGTCCCTGTACTCTGATAACATGGTCCAGACCTCCTTCTTGAGCAGGGGGTCCTTGCGCAGAAATTCGTTCTCCTCCATCTCAAGGGCTGCCCACAGCTCCTGCATATCTGGGGGCTCAACAGGCTCTTGGAACGAATGAATACGAGGGGGAGGCTTGTCAGAAACCTCCAAAAGGTCAGGCTTGACCAGCTCCCCAGCCACGGGGAGGCCGGCGTCCAGCAGGAGAGGCATCTCCCCTTCATTTACCACCAGCACTCGAAACACGCTGGCGGAGCCAGGGCATACAGGCCTTCTGGGATGACAAGATCCTCCCCAAACCTCTGTTCTGGGGCAGATAGTTGGATGGCATCCTTAGTACGGTGCCCCACTAGTTCAACAGGGACAGCCATGACACCGCGGCCAGGCAAGACCACCCTCTTGGCCGTACGGAGGTGGGGTGGTTGGCCATCAGTTGGGGTGACAGCGCTTAGCCTGTACGTGGCTGGCACGGGGTCAGCTTCGGCTCCGGGATCCACCGGCCGCGATTTGACGGGCTCGGCGTCGGGAGGGGCTGAGGTGTCGGAGCCAGGCGTGGCTCCGAGGGCGTCCGGCCACGATTTGACGGGCTCGGCGCTGGGAGAGGCCGGGGCGCTGGGACCAGCCTGGGCTCCGTGGGCGTTCGGCCGCGACTTGACGGGCTCGGCGCTAGGAGAGGCTGAGGCATCGGAGCCATGCGTGGCTCCGGAGGCGTCCGGCCACGACTTGACGGGCACGGCGCCGGGAGAGGCTGGTTCCTGGGGGTTGAGCGTGGCTCCGGGTGCATCAGACCGCGACTTGACGGGCCTGGACTCGGACTTGGCCGGTTGAATTGCTGGGGGCCCCAGGTAGAGGGGGCCAGGTGGACACGGCTGGCCGTTGATGAAGGTGTCGGCGGAGAAGATCGGCTCTGGAGGGCTGGCAATCTCGGGAAACGTCGTTGGCAGGTTCTCTAGAGGCACCTTGGGCACTGGGGGCAACCCCATGGCTAGCAGGTTGGTCCCCCTATGGGCGTTTAGCGTAGCATCCACCCAGTGCGTGCCTTTCTCAACTACACGCGGCTGCTCTGGCAGTGGGCCTGGCAGAGGCCCCTCGTAACTCAACTCTCTCTCGGCTGTCTCCCGGTCGATGGGGACACCACGGAGTGGGATGAACTCCCCACGCACCCACAAGCAGGGGGGTTGCATGTCGAAACAGAGCCTAGTTCCGAACTCCTTGAGAAAATACCCTCCTAGGTTCAGAGGGTGTGAGAGATTCCGTACCACAGTCACGTGGTACAGATGGAGTATAAGAGTGTGTGAAACTGCCATATATAATTCATATAATTTTCCGATTACCTGGAGAGGCTGGCCTTCCTCGTTAGCAGTCAGGATTTGGGTGTTGTCTGGAACCAACATGCGTTGCACGCCCATTGCGTGCATGAGGTGTTCAGAAATGACGGCAGACCCTGGTACACGGTTGCCAGAATCGACCATGGCATCAACCTGTACGTGCTGGGTAGGGTCAGGAGTAGGAAACCTCACCCTGACATGGCAGGGGAAGTGGAGGTCCTGCTCTTGAGACAGGGGGGCCTCCCGCTCGGCTGGGGTCGGCAGAAACTTCGGCGGTGGCCGAACCGCAGCTATGGTAGTATCGCTTACCATGGTGTGTAGACCGCTGGTGGTGGCTTAGACTGTAGCTTCGAATCACTAGAGCTTATCAATTATCACTGGGTCAACAATTTTATATTTCTTTTTATCACTTGGTTGACATTTATACACACTTATGTGTAGTTATCACTAGGGGCTATAGGTGTGATTCTGGAAGCACTGGCAGCAGGGGAATGTCCGTCCTGCAAGGGTCAGAGGGATGGCAGCGGCAGGGAATGTCCCGTCCTGCAGCGCCGCTGGTTCGAATCCCGAAAGATGGTGGCAGGGAATGGCCCTTCCTGCAGCGCCTCGGGTTCGAATCCTGGGAGGCAGCGGCAGGGAATGTCCCGTCCTGCCGTGCCTTTGGCTCAAATTCTGCTATCCGTCGCAGTGGTAGGCCTTACTTGTGTGCTGAAGCTTCGCAGCCACACATTGCCTTCTCAGGGAGACCAGCACTTAGCTGTCCGTCTCGTAGGTTTGGCCTGGGTGTCCTGGGGCTTGTCCCAGCTACACTTGCCAATTTAGACTCAGTTTTGTAGCCGTTTGAGCTAAATTATCCGATAACCGTGGCTGCGCACCTAGCGCTACTCCTACACGATACGGAAAAAACGCCGTAAACTGGCGCTTTTAGCAGGCTAAATCTGCTTGCCGTAGGCCAGAGGCCTACATAATGCGTTCAAATGATGGAAAATCGACCTAAAAAGGCCGTCTCACGGGTCAGTTGGCTTCTCAGTTGGCAGCTGACTGTCCCCTTACTTGCAAAAGGGTCCAATCAGAGGTAGAATAGGCTAATTTCTGTAGGGCTCGATTGAAACACGCTGACACCAAGATGTGGTAAGCCGAAGCGTTTCAGCTCACCGGTTGCGAGTTCGAGTCCAACGAGCCCTAGCCTTGAAGTATTCTACCAAAACAAACTAGCAGGATTTAGTCATACAGAAATTATATATTTAACTGAATAATATTTACAATGGATGTTTACTATATACATATATACAACAGATTATAACAATAGGTTAGGTTTGAAGGGGGTGTGGGACACAAGGGCTTAGCCCACGGCGGTAGACGGTCTGTGGGGGTAGCTGTGGTAAAAGGGGAGGCAGCGCCTCCCGGTTGTATAATTGCGTGAGGGGCGCGTGATAGCTGCGTGTCCGTGCCCCTCCCCATATTTAGACAGGCCAGTTTGACCGCTGGACAGCGGGGTCACCGGCGGTCATGAGGTAAATGGTGATATAATGGGATTAGTGCAGAAGACTTGTTATGATAAGTCACTGCGTAGCAATTCTGTAAACTGCCCGTCCGTCTGTTGCCGTATTACCACAAGATCACTAAAAATTTGTTAAAAAAGTAAAAAAAATCAACATGTTAAAATGGACGTACGGACATTTCGGTAATAATTATAAACTAAAGGAATCACAAAGCAAAATTTGAAATCGATAGGACAATTCTAACATGCCTAAATTTACGAAAAAAGCTAACCGTAACGGACGGACGTACGGACGGACCGACCCTAATTATAGAACAGCTTCACTTTTAAAAATCAGCCGTTTAACTTGAATAACAGCTGAGAATAGCGGTCTGGCCTGACTGACGGATGGTCAGTTCGTTCCTTCAGTAGGAGGTTAAGGGATGGGGTATTGTTATATTAGCCAGCTGGAAGTAGCATAATATCCGTGTATGCGATTATCTGACACATTATCCATATATTTATTTTTATCCATTTCTATATTATTCATTTATTTAGAGAGGGAGGGGACATTGGGCTGTTTTTTACACTAGTCCCCAAAGTTTTATAATAACGTTTTCTTATTCGTTGGCTTAACAACGTTGTTGGACTTTTATTGAATTTTGATTGGTTGGTTCATTAAGTTTAGTGTCAATATTACAGTTTTGTAACTACAAAAGGGGTATTTTTGTGAATCCTCATTGGGGATGGACATCAATTAATCGGCCATAATCTTATTCCTTGAGATCGCTGATTCACAAAATTACCCGTAAAATTAGTGGTTGAAACGTTGGAACGCTCAACCAAAATTAACCAACCAATGAAAATTCACTAGAGTCGCCACAAAGTTGTTAAGACAACGAATAAGAAAATGTTGTTATAATACTTTAGGGACTAGTGTATTAAACAGGCCATTGTCCCCTCTCTCTCTCTATCTCTCTCTCTGTCTCTCTCTCTCTGTCTGTCTCTTTATGTCTACGTCTCTCTCTCTCTCTCTCTCTCTCTCTCTCTCTCTCTCTCTCTCTCTCTCTCTCTCTATCTCTTTCTCCATCTCTCTCTCTCTTTCCCTCTCTTTCTCTTTCTCATTCTCTTTCTCTCTCTCTCTCTCTCTCTGGCTTTATAGATAAATTGGAAAATTTACGATTATTACTTTTGTACACAGGGAGGGAGGGGACATTGGACTGTAAATTATACTAGTACCCAAAGTTTAATAAACAGATTTTGGTACTCTTATTAGATCTTTGGTTGGTTCAATCCAGAAGTGACCAAACATTTCAACCATTAATCTAAATCTGAATTTTTAAAAAATCTTAAATAAAAAATTGGATTATTAAATTCAACTCCCCCCTCTTCAAGTGCCCTTAGAGGTCTCTAGTGGCGTTGCCGCTAGTAATAAAATATAGGACTTAGATTAAGCAGGGGGAGGGAGGGGATATTGAACTGTAAATTACATTGGTACCCAAAGTTTTACATTTTATTAGTTGGCTATTAAACTTTGGGTACTTTTAGATTAATTCCTTTAAACCAATCAATTTGTTCAACTTTGAGGATGTACAACAATTTCCAGTATGGCTTCAAAACCGATTAATATCCGCTGGATTAGAACCGGTGCTCAGACATACTAAATAATCATGAATAGCATTACCACTTGTATAGTGTCAGAACTGAATAATCAGAATATAAATGAATACGAGTCAAAGCAAAATTGTAAGTAAATTTGTTGAAAAACTTCTTGATACTGTTTATGGACATACTTACATCTCTAGAACTTGATTATATAGCTGCTTTGCTTATAATATTGTACTTTATTGTTGTCCCAGGAATCAGTATACCAAAAATTAGAATAATCGGATAATTAGATCACATAAAAAAGTAAAAAACAAAATTAAATTAACGAATAAGGCTATTCGTCTCGGACGTACGGATGGACCAATCATAATTATAGAAAGCTTCGCTTTTAAAAATCATAAAATTAAAACTAGCTCATTCGAATCCGGTGAATAGGAACCGGTTCTTATCCATGCGAAAAAACTATGTCTAGCATCGTATTAGAACCAGCTTTCTACGAATATAAAATGTACAA
>NC_137274.1:22650336-22660336 GCF_053477335.1 Acartia tonsa
AATAGAAATTTAAATAGACAATTTCTTATTAAAAGTATAAATATGTCTGTCTGTTTGTCTGTACCGAAGGATCTCGCTAACCACTGAACCGATATGGTTCTCCTTTACAATATAGCCTCTCATAGGTCCTGGGAAGGTTTATTACTTATTTTTGGGAGAGGGTACCACCACCCTCCCAAGACAAATCGTCATTAGTCACTTTTAAAAAGTAACAGGTGATTTGTCTGTCTGTACCGAAGGATCTCGCTAACCGCTAAACTGATATTGTTCTCCTTTACAATGTAGCTTCTTATAAGTCCTATGAAGGTTTAATACTAATTTTGGGAGGAGGGTACCACCACCCTCCCCAGGGGGAAATCGTCATTAGTCACTTTAAAAAGTAACTGAATGTTTGTCTGTTTGTACCGAAGGATCTCACTAACCGCTATTAACCGATATGATTCTTCTTTACAATGTATCTTTTCATAGGTCCTGGGAAGGTTTATTACTATTTTGGGGGGAGAGTACCAACACCCTCCCAAGAGAAATAGCCCATAGTCATTAATAAAGTAACAGGATTTGTTTGTTTGTACCGAAGGGTCTCGCTAACCGCTGAACTGATATGGTTCTCCTTTACAATATAGCTTCTCATAAGTCCTGGGAAGGTTTATTACTTATTTTTGGGGGGAGGGTACCACCACCCTCCCAAGAGAAATCGCCCCATGTCATTATTTAAAGTAATAGGATATCCGTCTGCATGTTTTTATATTTCGAATGACATTTCATTAATGACCTAAATATATGAATAAAAATAGCCTAAAACCATCAAAGCTTTCCTAAGATGATACATCAATCGGTGAAATTTTTAAAAATTGAATTGAATTCGATTATCTTATTTCATTTGGAGGGGGGGCGGGAGTTCATTTTTTCTAGTTTTTCTAGGGGTGATTTCTCTTGAGAGGGTGGTGGTACCCTCTCCCAAAATAAACCTTCTCAAGACCTATGAGAAGCAATGTATATTGTAAAGGAGAACCATATCGGTTCAGCGGTTAGCGAGATTCCTGGGTACACACAGACACAGATCCTGTTACTTTATTTAAAGGACTAGCGGCTACGCCCCTACAGGCCTTTAGTGGCACTTTAAATGTTTTTTTTTGTTCAAGTTTATATGATACCTATCTATGTTGTGTTCAAGTCTACGAATATTTAAATTTTCTTCGATTTTTTTGGTGATTTCTCTTGGGAGGGTGGTAGTACCAGGCACCCTCCCCCAAAATAGTTATAAATCTTCCCGGGACCTATGAGATGCTACATTGTAAAGGTGAACCATATCGGTTCAGCGGTTAGCGAGAAACACACAGATCCTGTTACTTTCTTATAATAGATAGATAGAGACAGAAAGACAGAAAAGTAGATAGATAGAGAGAAAGACAAGTAGATATAAAGATAGAGAAAAATACAAGTAGATAGAAAGACAAGTAGAAAGATAGAGAGAAAGACAAGTAGATAGATAGAGAGAAAGACAAGTAGATAGATAGAGAGAGAGACAAGTAGATAGATAGAGAGAGAGAAAGACAAGTAGATTGAAAGATAGAGAGAAAGACAAGTAGATAGAGAGAAAGACAGAAAAGTAGATAGATAGAGAGAAATACAAGTAGATAGAAAGATAGAAAATCTAAAACTTAAATATTTTGGCTGTTATTTATGATAGACGTCTGATTTTTGTAGGGATCTAAAGGGATAAGACAATGGTCGATAAATTGATGTACATCCCCCAGTGATAATACACAAAATAACACCATTTGTAAATTACATTTAGTGGTTGAAACGTTTAGTCACTATAATTAACGAACAAACTAATCCAAATTCAATAAAAGTCCCCAAAGTTGTTAAACCAACGAATGTATGAAAATGTTATTATAAAACATTGGGGACTAGTGTAATAAACAACCCATTGTCCCCTTTCTCTAACCAATAAGCTTCCAGGCTTCATAAAGTTTTGTACGTCAGTCTGTCAGTAAGGCATCAAAAGAAAAGGGTATAGTCCCTTTCGTGGCAACGCCTCTCAAGGTGCGTTCGTCGTATTTTCTCAGTAGCTTTTGTTAGGTTATTTCAGTTTTTAGTGGCGAAGCTACTCTATAATTTGAAATGTCCGTCTGTCCGTCTGTCCATATTTCCGTATGTCCGTCTTAGTTTGGGGGAAACGTGATTTTCTCGGCTCCTATAAAAGATAAAAGGCTGAAATTTTTTGACAACATTCCCATTATCAAGGAGCACAATTAACTTTAAAACATCAATGGCGATAGGACCGCATTTTAGCAGGTTTAAGGCTATTTCTGTATTTTTCACATTTTTCTCCATATCTTTGGTGTTTATGGTCCGATTTCCAAAGTTTTTCAGTTTTATATATCAAAATTAAATTTCCTTTCATTTCAAGAACACATCAATGGCGGTCAGACTGCCTTTTTGCAGGTTTTTGGCTATTTTTATATTTTTCACATTTTTCTTCATATCTTTGGTGTTTATGGTCCGTTTTTTTTTAAATTTTTGTAGTTTAAAATATCAAAATTAAATTTCCACGTTGTTCTGAGCATCCAGTATGTAATTTACTTTGACCGTCAGTCTGTTAGTCATAGTACTGAAATATAAATAAATATTAAGAAATTATAAACAAATGTTGAAAAGGTTTCGTGATTTTTTCCTAATATACATGCTTTTGTCAACTAATATCTAAATTCTTATTTAATTGTTTATGCTTCATCCTTGTTTTTCTAGAAATAGGGGAAAAGCTACTGTGAAAATACGACAAAACGATCCTTACAAGGCGTTTCCACGAAAGGAACTATACCCAAAAATTTTAATTTGCTTGGAAAGTTTTATTAATGCAAGTTTAAACTAACTAATTCAGATTTACCAAAAGTCCCCAAAGTTTGTAGGCTAACTTGTTTATATATCTTTGAGTACTAGTTTAATTTAAGCCCAATGTCTTATTCCTCCAAGGACGGACGTACATACCCTCTGTAGAGTTGTGTAGAGTTGTAGTGTAGTTACTCTATAAGCAAGTACAATAAATGTACCCAAAAGTTTTTAAGGTTAGTTCTCTCTTTCGTTCTCCTTTTCTTTATCTCTCTCTCTCTTACTTTCTTTTTTTTCTCCTTTTCTGTTTCTCTCTTTCTCTGTTTCTCTTTCTCTGTCTCTCTCTGTCTGTCTCTCTCTCTCTCTCTTACTTTCTTTCTTACTCCTTCTCTCTCTCTCTCTCTCTGTTTCTTTCTCTTTTTCTCTCTTTTTCTCTGTCTCTCTTTTTCTGTCTCTCGCTTTCTCTCTCTCTCCTTCTCTCTCTCGCTCTCTCTCTCTCTCTCTCTCTCTCTCTCTCTTTCTCTCTCTCTCTCTCTTTTTCTTTCTCTTTTCTGTTTCTCTCTCTCTCTCCCTCTGTCTCTCTCTCTTTCTTTCTTACTCCTTTTCTGTTTCTCTCTCTCTCTCTCTCTCTCTCTCTCTCTCTCTCTCTCTCTCTCTCTCTCTCTCTCTCTCTCTCTCTCTCTCTCTCTCTCTTTTAGTCAGCTAAAAAGTACCCAAAGTATTAACAAGAACATTTATGTTGCTAGATGGAGAAATGAAAGAAAACTGTCAGCTTGAAGAATGGAGGAGGCTGGTGGTCAGGTAAGAATTATCAAACCGATTGATATCCGCTGGATTAGAACCGGTTCCTCAGTCATACTGACCGCATAATGTCCGCGGAAAGCTGTCTATAATACGATATGATAATAAAAATACATACAAGGAGAAATATATTTCCAGTATGGCCTTGAAACCGATTAATATCCGCTGGATTAGAACCGGTTCTCAGCCATGCTATCCGCATACTGTCCGCGGAAAGCTGTCTATAATACGAGGCTATAAATTGATATATAAAACTCATGGATTTAAAGGGATAAGACAATGGCCGATAAATTGATGTAAGTTTAAGATGATATTCGCAGGTGAATATTTATTTGAGGGGACAAAGTCGCTCAAAAAGTCAGAATGTGACGTCATAAAAATAAGGGATTGTCCATCTCATTTCTTTCCCACTCCTCCTTTCTCATCCCTCATTTTTATGACGTCAGAATTTTTTTGTGCGAATTTGTACCCGCTCATATTTATATTTTTCCCAGTATATCTTCAAAACCGATTAATATCCGCTGGATTAGATCCGGTTTCTCAGTCATATTATCCGCTTATTGTCGGCGTAAAGCTGTCTATAATACGATGCTTAAAATAAATATATATGAAACGCAGGGATCTAAAGGGATAAGACAATGGCCGATAAATTGATATACATCTCCAAGATGATGATATTCGTGAATTTTTTTCCCAGTATAGCTTTGAAACTGATTAATATCCGCTGGATTAGAACCGGTTCGGTCAGCCATACTGAAAAATTATATATAGCATCGTATTACATACACTTTTCTACGAATAAACTAATCGGTGCAGTGGTTATAAAAATCTTAAGCTACAGAAAAAAAAATCTTACTGTTTTAAATAATAGAAGTGTGTAATAGTTATTTCTCCTTCGGCACCACGGGGCTAAAAAAACTGGTTTTAATCTTATGATTGTACATTTCTATATTCGTAGAAAACTGGATATAATACGATGCTAGACATAGTTTTTTCGTATTCATGAGAACCGGTTCCTATCCACCGGATTCAAATGAATACGAGAAAAATCTTTAACTTTTTATGGCTATTACTATAAAAAATGGAAGATTTTTTCTTTAGCAATTGGAAGATTTTTTATGCAATAATTTGATTACATTTAAAGTAGGAATGTGATTTTCTCAGTTACTATTCAAGATTTACGGCTGAAATTTTTTATGTAGATTCCCTGTTCTAATGAACATTCAGTTTTCCATCCACAATTGTTGTTTTTATGGATGTTGTCATCCTTGTTTTTTTATGAATGTTGTTTCTATCTATTTGATATATCTTTGAATTTTCTATTATCCATTTTCTATCCAGTTTAATTTTATTTAATTTCAGACTGTAATCGACAAAATCAACTCAAAAGAAGAGAAAACAGCTGATTTTGACGTCATAGAAGAGAAAACAGCTGATTTTGACGTCATAGATACAAAATCAGCTGTTTCTGACGTCACAAACAAAAAAACAGCAGATTCTGACATCACAAACAATAAAACAGCTGATTCTGACGTCATAGATATTAAATCAGCTGATTCTAACGTCATAGAAGACAAAACAGCTGATTCTGACGTCATAGATACAAAATCAGCTGTTTCTGACGTCACAAACAATAAAACAGCTGATTCTAACGTCATAGACATAAAAACAGCTGATTCTGACGTCATAGATATAAAAACAGCTGATTCTGACGTCATAGACATAAAAACAGCTGATTCTGACGTCATAGATATTAAAACAGCTGATTCCAACGTATCAATTGTGAAATCAGCTGATTGTGAGGAATCAACCAATAAGAGTTCAGAACTGTTAAAGCTGACCAATAGCAATAAAGATAATAACGATACATGTGATAAAAGTGATTTCAATACCCTGAAACGGGCCAATAAACAAGAAATTAACCCTGCGGGCACCCCGCTTAGTCCCTGCACGCCCGTCTTTAAACTGGGGCACGACCAGGGTGCAACAGACGTGACAGACAACGCCCCAAAATTTAAGAAAAAGGTAAAAATATAATTTTAGGGATGGGATGGGTAAGAGAAAGCGTTACTTGGAACCGAAAGGGATAAGACAATGGCCAATAAATTGTTTTACATCCCCAATGATATTACACAAAATTGTCGTTGAAACGTTTGAACACTCAACTAAATTAATCAACCAATCAAAATTCACTAGTCACCAAACTTGTAAGGCCAACGAATAAGAAAACGTTATTATAAAACTTTGGGGACTAGTGTAATAAACAGCCAATTGTCCCCTATTATGCCCTCCACATTTAAGAAAAAGGTAAATATAATTTTAGAAATTGGGGAGGGGGTTGGGTTGGTTAAGACTAAGAGAGGGAGGGGACAATGAGCTGTTAGTCCCCAAAGTTTTAGAATAAAGCTTTTATTTGGCTCAACAACTTTATTGAAATGTGATTGGATGGTTCATTAAATTGAGTGTCCAAACGTTTCAACAACAACAAATTGTAATATAAAGAAGGGGTAATTTTGTGTATCATCATTGCTTTGATTACTATTTAATTAACAGAACCCTAAATATTAAAGTCTCCATATTCTTAGGGGTAATAAGGGGGAATAAAAATAGCCTAAAATCATCCAAAGTCTTAAATCTAAAATTTGAAATAGCCTAAAACCATCTCGGGATCTATGTGAAGCTTCCCTTACTCGGAGAACTTAATTTGGTTTCAGTGGGTACTGAAATCTTAAGATTCGGACAAAAAAGACGCAATAATCCTATTATAGTAGTAAGCGTTTTTTGTCTGTCCTGAAGGATCTCGCTAACCGCTGAACCGATATTGTTCTCCTTTACAGTGAAGCTTCTTATAGGTCCTGGGAAGGTTTTAAACTATTTTTGGGGAGGGTGTCTTCAACCCCCCCCCCAAAAAAAATAAAAATATTTTTTTACTCTTCTGAAACTCAAACTTAAAATGGATGATGTCGACTCCAACCTCAAGTGCCCCTAGAGGCTTCTAGGGGCGTAGCCGCTAGTAATTTATATTGGCTACGCCCCTAAAACCTTCTAGGGGCAATAACAGTTGAAGGAAGACATTCGCCCATTCCTTCATTTACAATTTTGGTTTTAAAAAGAAAAAGAAAAAAGATTTTGGGGGGTCATTTTTATTTGGACGGAGGTACCATCCCCCAAAATAGTTAAAAGCCTTCCTCCTCGGACCTATAAGAAGCATCACTGTAAAGGAGAACCATATCGGTTCAGCGGTTAGCGAGATCCTTCGGTACAAACAAACACACAGACACACAAACACACAAACATCCTGTTACTTTAGTATAAGGATAGTGGCTGCGATTACAATTAGTGGTTGAAACCTTTTGACACTTAATTTAATAAATAATCAAAATTCAATAAAAGTCCCCAGGGTTGTTAAGCCAACGTTGTTATAAGACTTTGAGGACTAGTGTAATAAACAGCTCAATGTCCCCTCCCGACTTACTAAATAAGATAATATTAATTTCTGTTAATAGTAAGTGGGTTAAAAAAACTAAGGATCATAACATCCATAAAAGCGACGCTCAGAAATCAAATGGTAGATCAAAATAATATGAACACTTAATAAGCAGTATATTAATTAAAAAGTAAAAAAAAATGTATTAACTTGATGCAAAATACAGAACTTTGTGACTTGATTATTGAGATGCTTTGCTTAGAATATTATATCGTGTTGTCCTAGGAATCATTGATCCAAAATCAGACAAATAGGATAATAATATCATACAAAATTATGTAAATACAGGATTTTATTTAAGGACATACTTACATTTTGTGGCTTAATTACTGAGATACTTTGCTTAGAATATTGTATCTTTTTGTCCTAGGAATCAATGATTCCAAAAATCAGATAAATAGGATAATAATATCATACAAAATTACATAAATATAAGATTCTGTTCAAGGACATACTTACATTTTGGGACTTGATTATTGAGATACTTCGCTTAGAATTTTGTATCGTGTTGACCTAGGAATCATTGTTCGCAAAATCAGATGAATAGGATAGTTATATCATACAAAATTACATATATACAGGATTCTATTCAAGGACATACTTACATTTTGTGGCTGGCTTAATTACTGAGATACTTTGCTTAGAATATTTTATCTTTTTGTCCTAGGAATCAATGATCCAAAATCAGACAAATAGGATAATAATATCATACTAAAAAATATATATTAAAAAAGTGACAAAAAGATTAAATGGACGTACACACTTTCTGATAACGATTATAGAGTTGCTACGCTTTCTAAATTGTACCTAATCATTAATCATGCAAAGTTTAAAGTCTATAGGACAATTCTAACATGTCTAAATAAACCAAAACAGAGAACTTTGACGCACTGACGTTGTTATTGTTCTTTGTTTGTAGCCCTGATTCTCTGAAGTTAGGATTCAGATGCACACGGAGACTGGAAGTGAGAATCCTTTGGCCAATCTTAGACGGACTTACAAACCCTAACTATAGAAAAGCTTCGCTTATGATTATTATCATTTGTCTACTATTAGCGGCTACGCCCCTAGAGGCATCTGGGGGCCCTTGGGTTGGGGGGAAGTCAAACTCCCCCTTTCAATTACAGTTTTTTTTAAAGAAAAAGTTTTTAAAAAAATTGGGGAGGAGTTTTATTATGTTCTAGGGGTGATTTCTCTTGGGATGGTGCTAGTACCCTCCCTCAAAATAGTTATAAACCTTCCCGGGACCTATGAGATGCTACCCTGTTAAGGAGAACCCGATCGATTCAGCGGTTAGCGAGATCTTTTGAAACAGACAGACACACAGACAAACAGACAGACCAACAAACAGAAAAATAAACAGACAAACAAACAAACAGACAGACAAACAAACAAACAAACAGGCAGACAAACAAACAGACAAACAAACAGACAAACAAACAGACAGACAAACAAACAAACAAACAGATAAATAAACAGACAAACAAACAGACAGACAGACAAACATCCTGTTACTTTATTATAAGGATTTATTTGTTTAGGAGTTAGGAGAAGGAGAAGTGCTTATTAATAACAATTCTCTTCCTCAAGAGGTAAGGATTATGAAACCGATTAATATCCGCTGGATTATAACCTGTTCTCAGCCATACTATCCGCACATTGTCCGCGGAAAGCTGTCTATGATACGATGCTATAAAAATATATAAAACTCAGGGATCTAAAGGGATAAGATTAGATTAGAAGGGATTAGATTAAAATTATCTTCTTATGATCCCTAGGACAACAAGGTCGATTATAATAAACGAAGCATGTCTATAATTAAATCCTAAAAATCCTATATTTGTGACAAATTTATGTACAACTTTTTTAGACTTACAAATTATTGTTCTGCTTCTTAAGTTCTGACACTATACAAGTGTTAATGTCCGTTTGTCCTACCGTTTCAGAGCTTCGCTTTTAAGGATGTTGTCATCTTATAATCTATCTATCTATCTATCTATCTATCTATCTATCTATCTATCTATCTATCTATCTATCTATCTATCTATCTATCTATCTATCTATCTATCTATCTATCTATCTATCTATCTATCTATCTATCTATCTATCTATCTATCTATCTATCTATCTATCTATCTATCTATCTATCTATCTATCTATCTATCTATCTATCTATCTATCTATCTATCTATCTATCTATCTATCTATCTATCTATCTATCTATCTATCTATCTATCTATCTATCTATCTATCTATCTATCTATCTATCTATCTATCTATCTATCTATCTATCTATCTATCTATCTATCTATCTATCTATCTATCTATCTATCTATCTATCTATCTATCTATCTATCTATCTATCTATCTATCTATCTATCTATCTATCTATCTATCTATCTATCTATCTATCTATCTATCTATCTATCTATCTATCTATCTATCTATCTATCTATCTATCTATCTATCTATCTATCTATCTAGGTGAGCATGGAAGAGTTGGAACTGTTGAAGAAGCTGGAGGAGGCAAATAGGTCAGTCTTTTTAACTTTTCCAAACCGATCAATATCCGCTGGATTAGAACCGGTTCTAGGCTTACTATCCGCATATTATCCGCGGAAAGCTGTCTATAATACGATATGATAATAAAAAAACATACAAAGAGAAATATATTTCCAGTATGGCTTCGAAACCGATCAATATTCGCTGGATTAGAACCGGTTCTAGACATACTATCCGCGGAAAGATGTCTATAATACTGTGCTATAAATAAATATATAAAACTCAGGGATCTAAAGGGATAAGACAATAAGATCTCAGTAACCCCTTAAATTTGATTGCTAGCACATCGTATCGTATAATATCCAGTTTTCTACA
>NC_137274.1:22665336-22730336 GCF_053477335.1 Acartia tonsa
ATATGCAAATTTTTTAGTACAAATAGTATTTTTGGATCATGTTGCTTAACCTACAAGAAACATGTTAAAGGGAGTTAAAAAAAATTAGATAGGTTACAATGTTAATTATATTTTTATTGAAAATAAGATTTTTTGTCATTTCCAAAGAACTTAAAAACCCCAAACAACGTCCTTTATCTCGAACCAAATTAAACCAGAAAAACTCCTCCCACTCTTTCTCCTGAGAAATTTATACCAATTTCTAAATTAAACCTTTGCTTTAAAAAAAATCCATCTCCACCCTCATTGCTATTCAATATCATGTGTAATTATTTAATAATATTTTAGCATCTATTTAATACCATTACAAATAAATGTTTAGCTAACGAATTAATCTTAATTGTTTCTATTTATATTTATATTATTATCTCTATAAGGAATGGAGGGGGGATATTGCTAAACCTACAAGTAATATGGATGAGTTTGCTTAACTTACAAGTAACATGTGATAAGCGCTAAACCTACAAGTAACATGATCTATATTTTTAAAATAATAACATTATGAACTTGCAATTAGAAGTAAACCAACAGATTTCAAAAAATTTAAACCAACATAAAATATTTATTTCAGTCAATATATTGAAATACAGTGAATATTATGAATATTTACATATCGCAAAGTTTTAGTTAAAGCATTGGTACTAAATAATTTACACTAGAATATGTTGCTAGAGGCAGGATCCAACGCAAACATAGAGTGCAAGATTAGTTATTTCTTTGGGTACTAGTATAAAGCTTTGGGTACCAGTTAATTACAATTAATGGTTGAAATGTTTCAACATTGCTACTTAAGAACAAACCAATCAAAATTCCATAAACGTCCCCAAATTTATTAACTCAACAAATAAGATGATGAAACTTTGGGTACCATTATAGATCTTTGGGTACCAGTATAAAACTTTGGATATCAGTATAAAACTTTGGATACCAGTATAAAACTTTGGGTATAAAACTTTGGGTACCGGTATAAAACTTTTGGTACCAGTATAAAGCTTTGGGTATCAGTATAAAGCTTTGGGTACCAGTACAAAACTTTTGGGTACCAGTAAAAACTTTGGGAACCAGTATAAAACTTTAGATACCAGTATAAAACTTTGGGTACCGATAAAAAACTTTGGGTACCAGTATAAAACTTTGGGTACCAGTATAACACTTTGGGTACCAGTATAAAACTTTGGGTACCAGTTTAAAACTCCCTAGGTTGGCAACCTATTCTGTTGCCTTAGTTTAGTTCGCTTCATATTTAGTCATCGGTATATATTCGCCGGTGTGGGGAGGGGAGGGTTAATACCACCCACCCACCCAAAAGATTCCATACAAATAGTTGTGAATATAATAGTGATTTTACATCCCTAATGATTATACACAAAATTACCTCTAAAATAGATTGATATTAGTGGTTGAAATGTTTGGACTCTTAAGTGAATATTGATTTATTAAGTTTAGGGATCTAAAGGGATAAGACAATGGTCTAAATTGGTGTACATCCCCAATGATTATACACTAAATTACAACTTATGCAGATTACAATTAGTGGTTGAAATGTTTGGACATTAAAGTGAATATTGATGGGTTGGTTTATTAAGTTTATGGATCTAAAGGGATAAGACAATGGTCTAAATTGGTGTACATCCCCAATGATTATACACTAAATTACAACTTATGTAGATTACAATTAGTGGTTGAAATGTTTGGACTCTTAAAGTGAATATTGATGGGTTGGTTCATTACGTTTAGGGATCTAAAGGGATAAGACAATGGTCTAAATTGGTGTACATCCCCAATGATTAAACACAAAATTACAATTTATATAGATTACAATTTGTGGTTGAAATATTTGGACTCTTAAAGTGAATATTGATTGGTTGGTTTATTAAGTTTAGGGATCTAAAGGGATAAGACAATTGGTGTATATCCCCAATGATTATACACAAAACTTCCTCTTGAATGGCCTCTAGGGGCGTAGCCGCTAGCTTTTACATAAATTGTCTATTTTGTTTATCGTTTAAAATTTTGCATTTTAGTATTAAATTTCAGTTTTTTTGATGAAAAATCAGAAATCTGAAGGGATAAGACAATGGCTGATAAATTGTACGTCCCCATTAATGATAAACAATATTAGAATAAAATTATTTGCAAAAAAGTTTTTAATAAACTATTAAAAAAAGATATTCCGTTTTTAAACACCCCTAAGTGTCTAAACGTTTTAACCACTAATTTTAACATGCCTTGACTACAGAGAGAAAGGGGACAATGGACTATTTATTACTCTATTCCCCAAAGTTTTATAATAACAACTTTGGGTCGTACTTTAGTGAATTTTGATTGGTTGGATTTAGATGAAAGTTCAAACTTTTTAACCACTAATTTTAATCTACTGAGTGATTGTGTGTATCATCATCGGGGCTGTACATCAATTTATCGGCCATTGTCTTATCCCTTTAGTTTCCTGCCTTGTGTTTTTTTTTGTGCTTCGCTTCTTATTGATGTTGTCATCCTTGTTTTGAAATTATTTTCCGCTTAATAAGTTTTGATCAAATATTTTGCATTTGACTTCATTCAACTTTTACTTTTAACAAGCGGCTACGCCCCTAGAGGCCTCTAGTGGCACTTTAAATGCTTTTCTTGTATTCATTCGAATCCGGTGGATAGGAACCGGTTCTCATCCATACGAAAAAACTATTTCTAGCATCGTATTATATCCAGCTTTCTACGAATATAAAAAAATGTACAATCAAAAGATTAAAACAGTTTTTTAGCCCGTGCCTTCGGCATCTCGAGCTAAATAAACTGGTTTTCCTATTATATAAAGTATTAAGCATTTTTTGTCTGTCGCTAACCGATATTGTTTTCCTTTACAGTGAAGCTTCTTACAGGTCCTAAGAAGGTTTTAAAATATTTTTGAGGAGGGTGTCTTCCCCCACCTCCCCCTCCCCTAAAAAAAATTTCTCTTGAACACAAATTTAAAATGGGAAGAGGTCGATTTTTCCCCCTCCTACCTTAAGTGCCCCTAGAGGCTTCTAGGGGGGGGGGGGATGGGGTGTAGCCGCTAGTATTAATATAATTGAACATCTTTATATCCTCGGAAAGCTGTTTATAATATGATGCGATAAATAACTATTTATTTGTATTCACAGAATTTAAAATGTAAGACTCAAAAAAATTTGTATTTTTAAAAATGAATTATTATACGTTGACTGTTGATATAGGTAAGATTAAATTTTAGTATGGCTTAGAAACCGATTAATATCCTCTGGATTAGAACCAGTTCTCAACCACACTATCCGCATAATATCCGCG
This sequence comes from Acartia tonsa, assembly GCF_053477335.1. Taxonomy (NCBI): domain Eukaryota; kingdom Metazoa; phylum Arthropoda; class Copepoda; order Calanoida; family Acartiidae; genus Acartia; species Acartia tonsa. The sequence continues at coordinate 22,668,676 of NC_137274.1, forward strand.
GAAAGCTGTCTATAATACGATAAGGAGAAATATATTTCCAGTATAGCTTCTAAACAGATTAATATCCGCTGGATTAGAACCAGTTCTCAGCCACACTGAAAAAGCATGTATAGCATTGTATTACAAACAATTTTCTACGAATATTAAAATATAAATAACAAAATTAAAACCAGTTTTGTAAGCCCGGGTCTTTGGAGCTAACCAAACTTGTTTTAATCTTCATATTAATATCCACGGGAAGCTGTCTATAATATGATGCGATAATAGTTATTTCTCGCATCGTTTTATAAACAGCTTTCCGCGGATATAGAATGTACAATTAAAAGATTAATTTAATTATGATTAATTACGATTGTACATTTCTATATTCGTAGAAATCTGGATATAATGCGATGCTAGACATAGTTTTTTTCGTATGAATTTAAGAACCGGTTCAAATGAATACGAAAAATAACTATAACTTGTTCTTTATAATTAAGGGGGGGGGGGCATTGAATTGAGCGGGTGGGGCCCTAAAAAAGTGGGTTAACCAACCTCCCCAGACATAGAAAAAAACATCTCCTAATGTCGGTTAGAACCTTTTTGGTTCAGCGGTTAGCGAGATCTTTTGTACAAACTAAATTTAAATACTAAAACCCCCTTTTCTCGTATTCATTCGAATCCGGTGGGTAGGAACCGGTTCTCATCCATACGAAAAAACTATATCTAGCATCGTATTATATACAGCTTTCTACGAGTATAAAAAAATGTACAATCATAAGATTAAAACCAGTTTTCTGGTCTTGATCATATGTAATTGTACATTCTATATCCGCGGAAAGCTGTTTATAATACAATGCGAGAAATAACTATTAATTACTACAAAATGAGAATAAAGCAACATACATAACTTTTTTTAACGAGTATTTATTAAGAACTTGTCAGGGGGGGGGGCGATATTAATTATCTATCGTATTGTGTTATACACGGATTTCTACGGATATTAAAATGAAAAAAAAATATAAGATTAAAACCAGTTTTGTTAGCCCCAAGGAGTCGAAGGTTCGGGCTACTACAAACAGGCTATTAATTTTATGATTTTCATTTTAATATTCATGGAAAATTGTCTCTAATACGATGCTATACATGATTTTTCAGTATGGCTGAGCACCCGTTCTAATCCAGCGGATATTAATCAGTTTTAAAGCCATACTGGAAAATGTTTTTATTATTCTTATAGAACTTTTATACAAAATTAGCTGGATAAATTTAATTTTAAGTAAAGCTTTATATTGGCCCTGTACAGGTTCTAGGCTACTTTTTAGGACAAGGGACCGGATGTTTTTATCCAACAAAGTATACTTAACAAGGATGACAACATCCATAAAAGCGAAGCTCTGAAATGGTAAGACGAACGAACATTAACACTTGTAGAGTGTCAGAACTGAAAAAGCAGAATATAAATGGTTAAGTCTAAACAAAATTATTTTTGCAAAACTGCTTAAATACAGGATACTGTATACATACTTACATATTTAGGACTTGATTTTAGAGATGCTTCACTTATTGCTTTGTATCTTATTGTAAAAGGAATCAGTATTCCAAATATGAATAAGATAAAAAATTTAAATTTTAAATGGATGTATGGACTTACTGGAATGCTTTCTAAATTGTACTTCAGTGTTATAGTAATCATCATGCAAAGTTTGTATTCGATAGGACAATTCTAAAATGTCTAAAGAAGTTGTATCAACTTTTTTTTTATAGCTAGCCGGTCCTTTTAGTAAGTAGTAGATGTAAAATTTTTCATAGAATTCAGATATGCAATCGGTTTTTTTGTAGACCTCTTATTTTTTAAGTAATTTAAGTTTTAAAAAAAAAATTAAGTCGATTTTAAGGTACTAAAATGCAACAAAAAAAAGAAAGAAAATGGCCATTATGAACAAAAATAGTAAGATCTTTAATTTGACACCTTACTTTTTCAATTCTGTCAGGTAATCATTGAAAAAATCGATTTTTTTAAACCCACGAGAATAAAAACTTTGAACTCAATTTTATCATTTCACAAGTAAAAAAATATGGGTTCATATATACCTTTAGAATCAGAAAAATATTACGAATCCATTGTAAGCAAAATTGAAAAAAAAAGTTTACAATATAGTATATAAACTACAATAAAAGGAATTATATGAAAATGTCATATTATATTGTACAGGCAACGTCTTAACTTTTGAATTGAGTATAAAAATGGGAAGGGGGTATAGAGGGGGTAAAGAGGGGGTAAAAAAGGGAAGACGATAGTGTTGCCAGAACAAAAAATACAATTGGCCATTTTTTAATTTTTTTATTTTTTTACTTTTTTTCAATTTTGCTTACAATGGATTCGTAATATTTTTCTGATTCTAAAGGTATATATGAACCCATGTTTTTAATGTCTGTTTGAGAAAATATTTAGGTCTAAAGTTTTTATTAAACCGAGGTTAAAAAAATAGATTTTTTCAATAATTACTCAACAGAATTTTAAAAGTAAGGTGTCAAATTAAAGATATTACTATTTTTGTTCTTACTGGCCATTTTCTTCTTTTATTTTGTTGCGTTTTAGTACCTTAAAACCGACTTAATTATTTTTTTAAAAAACTTAAATTACTTAAAAAATAAGAGGTCTACAAAAAAAACGATTGCATATCTGAATTCTATGAAAAATTTTACATCTACTACTTACTAAAAGAACCGGCTAGCTATAAAAAAAAAAGTTGATACACCTTCTTAAGGAAAATAACTAATCTGGATGGACGGACGGACATACCCTAAGCTTTGTGATAAATTAACTGAGTGAAAAAGTCTTTGTTATTGAAATATATTTCGGTGAACATGGCACCCTCTTCAGTCTAAATGACATAAATCATATTAATTTAATTTATATATTAAAAGATAAGTAAAAATAAAGAAATTTTAAAAATTATCCCACTAGATGGCAGTAGCAGTGATGAGGATCCCTCTTGGTTTATGCCGTCTAAATCCAGGGACTCGAACCAGTATTCTCAAAACCTTAAATTTTATCATTACAATAAATATGCCAATCCTTATGATAAAGTAACAGGATGTCTGTTTGTCTGTGTGTTAGTATGTTTGTACTGAAGGATCTCGCTAACCGCTGAACCGATATGATTCTCCTTTACAGGGAAGCTTCTCATAGGTCCCGGGAAGGTTTATAACTATTTTCTTGGGCTAGTCCTTATGATAAAGTAACAGGATGTCTGTTTGTCTGTGTGTTAGTATGTTTGTACTGAAGGATCTCGCTAACCGCTGAACCGATATGATTCTCCTTTACAGGGAAGCTTCTCATAGGTTCCGGGAAGGTTTATAACTGTTTTGGGGGAGGGTACTATCACCCTACCAAGAGAAATCGCCCCTAGAAAAAAATACATCTTCTCCCAAAAAAAATCTATACTTTAAAAAAAAAATCTATGTTGAAAAAAATGGGTTTTTGATTTAATTGATTAATTAAGTGTATTTTTTATGACGTCACACATGACACTTTCAGTAATTCCAGTGTTAACCACCCCTACCCTTCCCCTCGAATTAGTTGATTGATTGATTGAATAGCCATAGTTTCTTAGGGCTTGGACCTAAGTAGTCATTAATAAAGTAATAAATTAATAGTAAATTAATGTTTTTTTTTAATTTCAAGTATCTAGGGGTCGTCGCCACTATTAATATAAAATTCGTCAAACACTATGTGCAATTCTTTTAGTACTAAGTAGATTTTAAAATAATAACATTATGAACATGCGGTAAGAATTTACTTCTAAAGTTTTGGTTGTCTGATGGGTGTTACATAACCTAATACCCCGTGTGTTTGGACAGAAAAGGAAAGGCTTTGGCTCTCATTAGTGTTTTATAGGTTATTGAACCTGATCTTTTAAACTGATTGGTATGAAGTGGTAGACAAAATTTATGGAAGTTAATAAAACTTAATTTGAGAATAAATGTTCTGTCTTAGAGTAAACCATTCTTTATCAAGCAAACCAACTAGTCAAGAGTCTAATAGTGCCAAACCAAACCAAACATCAGAACCAATTACCAAACCAAACCTAGAGACGAATGTTGGCAAACCAAATTTGTATCCGAAACAATTTTCAGTTAAAAGGTTGTTTTATATGTGCATCTATAATACAAATTTGAGCAATGTTTGTTTGTCCGTCTCTCTGTATGTCTGTCTGAAGCTTAAGATCTCAGTAACCACTGAACCGATTGGGCTTTACTCTCCAGCAAATATACCTACTGGTCCTGTAATGGTTTTAAGCTTTTTCTTGGGGAGTGGGACACCTCCAACCCTCCCTCCTCAAGTACCCCTAACAGTGTAGCCGATATACAGTGTGTTTTTTTTATGAGAACTTTTTTGAAAGCAATTTTACCCCACTTATAGTTATCAGAATTTAATGATTAATGGCTTATTTTCTTCGTTTTTTAAGGGAAATTATGAAACAACCAAAAAAAATTACAGTTTTTGTTGAAAAAGTACAGTAAAGTTGAAAATTAAAAACTTAGGTGACAACATCTAAAAATGGTTTTAGCGCATTTTTCTTATGCTCAAAATTGGATTTTCAGTAGTCGACTTTGGGGGGCCAGTACTTTCTCCCTGATTGAGATATGGCCTTAAAACTTTGACCTATTCTAGTACATGTCCCCAATAGTATCTGTATAAATTTATAGCTCTATATCTCAACTTTGAAGCGTTTTGCAGCCATTTTGCAAAAGGTAGAATATTTGAACATAAGAAAAATGCGCTAAAACCATTTTTAGATGTTGACACCTAAGTTTTTAATTTTCAACTTTACTGTACTTTTTCAACAAAAACTGTAATTTTTTTTGGTTGTTTCATAATTTCCCTTAAAAAACGAAGAAAATAAGCCATTAATCATTAAATTCTGATAACTATAAGTGGGGTAAAATTGCTTTCAAAAAAGTTCTCATAAAAAAAAACACACTGTATATATTCTTATACAAAGAGAGTAAATTTTATAGAAAAAATCATTCATAGCAGTGTAAAATATTTGTATTTAATTCCAAAAAATGAATATCTCGCAAGAAGGATAAGTTTGGATTTTTGTTTAATCAGATAATGAAGTACAGTTCAGCATAATGCCCTGTAGGAACACAGTGTGTTAACTTTCTTAGACCATGAGTTTAGTGTGATATTCATTTTAGGACAAAAGTTTTGAAATCATATTCTTGGTACATGAGCATATACTATTTTGTACCAACTTTCTTTGCCCTTGAGCATAATGTGCGTAAATAACTTTGTTTGTTCAATAGCATATAGAGTGGAACTAACTTTATTTGACTATGAATATATTGTTAATAAATCAATTTCTATGTTCTAAAGTACAGTGTGTACACCTAACTTTCTTTGTCCAATAGCACAGTATATTGAACTAACTTACATTCTGTAAAAGCACTGTGTGTTAACTTTCTTAGACCATGAGCTTAGTGTGATAACTAACATTCTTTTTAGAACAATGTGTTAAAATCATATCTTGGTACATGAACATAATGATTGGTACCAACTTTCTTTGCCCTTGAGCATAAAGTGCGTTAATAACTTTCTTTGTTCAATAGCACATAGCGTGAAACTAACTTTATTTGACTATGAACATATTGTGAATTAATTACTATGTCCTAAAGTACAGTGCGTACACCAAACTTTTTTGTTCATTAGCGCAGAGTGTTGAATTAACTTACTTAAGTCATAAGCAAAGTGTTTGGAACTAACTCTCTTTTTCTTTGAGAACAGTGCATTGAACTTTCTTTATATAAGAGCACAGTGTTTTAATTTTTTTAGTCCATGAGGTTTATTAGTGAGATATTTAACATTTTTCTTAGGACAGTGTGTTAAAATCATATTCTTGGTACATGAGCATATACTATTTTGTACCAACTTTCTTTGCCCATGAGCATAATGTGCATAATAAAGTACAAAGCGTTATTAACTTTCTTTGTCTTTGAACATTATTTGTGTAAATAACTTTGTTTGTTCAATAGCACATAGAGTGGAACTAACTTTATTTGACTATGAACATATTGTGAATAAATAAATTTCTATGTCCTAAAGTACAGTGTGTGTACACCTAACTTTTTGTCCAATAGCACAGTTTATTAAACTAACTTACATTCTGTAAAAGCACTGTGTGTTAACTTTCTTAGACCATGAGCTTAGTGTGATAAGTAACATTGTTAAATTACTGTATGTAGGAGCACAGTGTGTTAACTTACTTTGTCCATGAGGTTAATTAGTGAGATATTTAACATTTTTCTTAGGACAGAGTGTTAAAATCATATTCTTGGTACATGAACATAATGTTTTATACCAACTTTCTTTGCCCTTAAGCATAATGTGCATAATAAAGTACAAAGCGTTATTAACTTTCTTTGTCTTTGAACATTATTTGTGTAAATAACTTTGTTTGTTCAATAGCACATAGTGTGGAACTAACTTTATTTGACTATGAACATATTGTGAATTAATTACTATGTCCTAAAGTACAGTGTGTACACCTAACTTTTTGTCCATTAGCATAGTTTATTGAACTAACTTACATTCTGTAAAAGCACTGTGTTTTAGCTTTCTTAGAGCATGAGCTTAGTGTGATAAGTACCATTGTTAAATTACTGTATGTAGGAGCACAGTGTGTTAACTTACTTTGTCCATGAGGTTAATTAGTGAGATATTTAACATTTTTCTTAGGACAGAGTGTTGAAATCATATTCTTGGTACATGAGCACATAATGTTTTGTACCAACTTTCTTTGCCCTTGAGTATGATGTGCATAAATAACTTTCTTTGTCTATTGGCACATAGTGTGGAAATGACTTTATTTGACTATGAAAATATTGTGAATTAATTACTATGTCCTAAAGTACAGTGTGTACATCTAACTTTATTTGTCCAATAGCAATAGTGTATTGATTTAACTTACTTTTTTTTAAAGCACAGTGTGTTAACTTTATGATAACTAACATTTCTTTTAGAACAATGTGTTAAAATCATATTCTTGATACATGAGCATATAATTTTTTTGTACCAACTTTCTTTGCCCTTGAGCATGATGTGCGTAAATAACTTTCTTTGTCCATTGGCACATAGTGTGGAAATGACTTTATTTGACTATGAACATATTGTTAATAAATCAATTTCTATGTCCTAAAGTACAGTGTGTACACCTAACTTTTTGTCCATGAGCATAGTTTATTGAACTAACTTACATTCTGTAAAAGCAAAGTGTGTTAGCTTTCTTAGAGCATGAGCTTAGTGCGATAATTAACATTCTTCTAAGAAGCATGTTTTGAAATCATATTGTTAGACCATGAAAATAGTGTATAGAGCTATCTTTCTTTGCCTTGAGCATAATGTGTGTAACTAAATTTCCTAAAGTACAGAGTGTTGAATTAACTTTCTTTGTCTATGAAGATAGCATGTGTAACTAACTTTCTTTGACCAGAAGCACAGCGTGTACAACTAACACTTTTTCTACTTGAGCATAATGTGCGTAACAAAATTACAGAGTGTTGAATTAACTTACTTTGTCTATGAACATAGTGTGTCAAACTACCAATTTGATATACAGAACTGCAAAACAAACAAATAATTGTATTTGTGTTTTCCGAACAAACAAACTTAGATTCATATTATACAGTTGGGCATGTGAAACCAGGTTGCAATATTTATATTTACAGTTGGGCATGTGAAACCAAGCTGTACTATGTAAATTTATAGTTGGGCATGTGAAACCAGGTTGTAATATGTTTATTTGTAGTTGGGCATCTGAAACTAAGCTGTAATATGTATATTTACAGTTGGGCATGTGAAACTGAGCTGTTATATATATATTTACAGTTGGGCATATGAAACTAAGCTATAATATTTATATTTGCAGTTGGGCATGTGAAACCAAGCTGTACTATGTAAATTTACAGCTGGGCATGTGAAACCAAGTTGTTATATTTATATTAACAGTTGGGCATGTAAAGACTAGAAACTAGACCGCCCGACTCCTTTTCAATGTATTAAGGATGAGGGTGGGTTGTTTTCTTGGCTTGCTAGGCACTTTACGGGAAATCACCATACTTTGTATTACAGATATATTTATAAAACATAATATCTAGTTTGGAAAATTCAAGCGCTCAAAGAAATAACTCTTTAAATTCAATTACAACGACAACATCAAAGACATCAAATGTAGAAAATTCATCAATATCTAGAAAATATTTGCCATCAACGACGACAAATGAATTAGATTTAGCAATAACAGCTGTAAAATCAAATCCTGTAGAAAAGACGACAAATGTGTTACGACCAATGCTCTCACTTGAGTCAGCTGTTAGGTTTGGTTTGGTTGAAATTTTATAAGAAAACTTTAAATCAAGAAATCAAAATCAACATATTACTAGAATATTAAATACTTGTAATATAAATAAATGTGGGACTTTTTCGGGAGTTCCAAATGTTGGAGTGGACAAACGTCAGAGTGGACACTTAACCTAACCTAACCTCTCTTAGATCATCTTGTAGGTTTTTTAAATGCATGACTCATACGGGGGGCTTATTTTTACAGTCACATCCTAACCTAACCTAATATGTATAGAAATACTTAATTAAATCTATAAAAATGAGGGATTATCCATCTCTTTTTTAGGGGTTTTCTATCCCACTTCTCCTCTCATCTCCCTCATTTTTATGACATCACATGCTGATTTCTTGAGCAACTTTTTCTCTGTACCCATACCACAACCCAAATTATTGTATCAGAAATTTTGTCTCCGAAGAAACATTTAGTGATCTATTGAAAGCGAATGAAGCATCTAGTTCAGGGTACATTATAGCATTGATAAAGTCTGTTAACTTATTATATGTTTCATCATTATTTGGCCAAAACTCAGTCAAAAATGCTTACTTACCAATTAAACCTTTTTCCATGTAAGATACTCAAATAGTTCCTTTATAAGCCCATTCAATCTCCATGTTTCAAGGGAAATAGACATAAAAGGCAAATTTGGGTGTTACCTTATATATGCTCAGATAGCTTCATCCACCCATCCATAGACCCTTGGGGGGGAGGAGGGGGATAGGTGAGAAAAATAGCCTAAATCTACCCTAAGTAATTTATATAGCTTCCTATTCGATTTATCAAGAGTTTTAGTAAAAATCTCTTTATGGGGGAGGGGGGGGATAGAAAAATAGCCTAAATCTACCATAAGTAATTTATATAGCTTCCTATTCGATTTATCAAGATTTTAGTAAAAATCTCCTTATAGGGGGGGGGGGGGGTAGGTGAGAAAAATAGCCTAAATCTACCCTAAGTAATTTATTTATTTTCATATTCGATTCATCAAGATTTTAACAAAAATCTCCTTATGAAAGGGGGGGGGGGGGTTAAAAAAAAAGCCTAAATCTACCCTAAGTATATAGCTTCCTATATGATTCATGATTTTAATAAGAATAACCTTATGGGGGGGGGGGGGGTGTAGGTGAGAAAAATAGCCTAAATCTACCCTAACTAATTCATATAGCTTCCTATTTGGTTCTTCAAGATGTTACATCCCTTCAAATTTTTTGGAAATATATTAGATGTCCCCCTTAAAAACAATTTTTTTGTACTCTCATTAACTTGTATTGGGGATATTTCAACCCTTCCCCCCCCCCATAAAAAAAACTTTTGAAACTATCAATAAAAATCGCCCATTATTAGTCATTTGTCCCCCCTCTCAATAGTATTTTTTTACCCCAAAAATAAATATGTTTATGGGGGGAGGCATAGAGGAAAGGGGGGATGTATAAATTAGCAAGGAGGGAGGGGAAATCGGGCAGTTTATTACACTAGTTGCCAAAGTTTTATGATTTAATGGCTTACCAACTTTGGGGAACTTTATTGAATTTTAATTGGTTATTTCATTAAGTAGAGTGTCCAAACGTATAAGCCACTAATTGTAATCTATAGAAGGGTTAATTTTGTGTATCATTGGAAATTACATCAATTTATCGGCCATTGTCTTATCCCTTTAGATCCCTGATATACTAAAGTAATGTGAAAATTAACAAGGATGACAACATCCATAAGTAGTAAAGAACAAAAATAAATAGACAAACGGACAAAGTGAGTTCTAGAGAAGATGTTCAATTTCTTTTATGAATAGGATATACTACAGTATTCCAGGGATAAGACAATGGCCGATAAATTGATGTACATCCCTAATTATGATACACAAAATTACTCTTTCTGTAGACTATAATTAGTGGTTGAACATTCAACTTAATAAACCAACCAATCAAAATTCAGTTAAAGTTCCCAAAGTTGTTAATCCAACGAATAAGAAAACTTTATTATAAAACTTTGGGGACTAGTGTAATAAAAAAAGCCCAATGTCCCCTCTCTCTCTCCCTGCATTCATCTTAAAAGAAATTAAGGAGTGTTAGTGAATCTTAATTGGCGGAGTTTTCCTTCAAACTGCCTCTCAAGCACTCAAACCCCCCTCTTCATTATAAGAAAGTAACAGGATGTCTGTTTGTGTGTACCGAAGGATCTCGCTAACCGCTGAACCGATCGGGTTCATCTTATAGGTCCCAGGAAGGTTTATAACTATTTTGGGGGAGGGTACCACCACCTTCCCAAGATAAATCACATTTTTTTACGCAGAGACTTGAACGCAACATAGAAAGGTTACATATTTAAAAAAAAATTTAAGTGCCACTAGAGGCCTCTAGGGTCGTAGCCGCTGGTTTTTAAGTAAGGGGAGAAGTAGTTTACTCTAGGTTAGGTTGTGCAGAAAAATAACAACCCCTCCCCCCATATTTTAAAAAAATAAGGGGATGGGGGTTTTCAGTGTTCAAAGACACTGCACCTTTTAATTTATGCTCAATCCCATAATCATATTATTGAGTACCATTATTTCAGTATGGCTTCGAAACCGATTAATATCCGCTGTATTAGAACCGGTTTTCAGCCATACTATCCGCATAATATCTGCGGAAAGCTGTCTATAATACGATACGAATATAAAACACATACAATGAGAAATATATTTTCAGTATGACTTTGAAACCAATTAATATCCGCTGGATTAGAACCAGTTCTCATCCATACTAAATAATCATATATAGCATCGTATTACAGACAAATTTCCACAAATGTTTAAATAAAATCATAAAATTAATACAAGTTTTGTTAGCTTGGGCCTTCGGCCCCGCGGGCCTAACAAATCTGGTGATAAGCTTATAATTTTTAGTAGCGAAGCTACTCTATAATTCACTTTGTCCGTCCGTCCGTCCGTCAGTCAGTCCGTCAGTCAGTCCGTCAGTCCGTAACGCTATGGGGGAAATGGGATTTACTCAGCTCCTATAAAAGATAGAATGCTGAAATTTTTTGACAACATTCCTATTATTAAGGAGCACAATTGACTATAAAACATCATTTGCGGTCGGACCGATTTTTAGCAGGTTTTAGGCTATTTTTATATTTTTCACATTTTTCTCCATATCTTCAGTGTTTATGGTCCGATTTTCAAAATTTTTTCAGTTACAGATATCAAAATTAAATTTCCTGTCGTTTAAAGAAACAATCATGAAGGCCAGACTGCCTTTTTAGCAGGTTTTAGGCTATTTTTATATTTTTCACATTTTTCTCCATATCTTCAGTGTATGGTCCGATTTTCAAAATTTTTTCAGTTAAAGATATCAAAATTAAATTTCCCGTCTTTTAAAGAAGACAACCATGACGGCCAGACTGCCTTTTCAGCAGGTTTTAGGCTGTTTTTTTTTTATATTTTTAACATATTTCTCCATATCTTCAGTGTTTATAGTCCGATTTTCAAAATTTTTCAGTTGTAGATATCAAAATTAAATTTCCCATCTTTAAAGGAAATAACCATGACGGCAAGACTGCCTTTTTGGCAGGTTTTAGGCTATTTATAATTATATTTAACACTTTTTTCCATATCTTCAGTGTATATGGTCCGATTTTCCAAATTTTTAAAGTTTTTAAGGATTTAAAAATTTAATTTTTTGTCGTTTCAAGAAAACAACCATGGCGGCCAGACTGCCTTTTATCAGGTTTTTGGCTATTTTTATATGTTTTACATATTTCCCAAGATCTTTGTTTATTTTGATCCAATTTTCAAACTTTTATGGGATATCAAAATAATTTTTCCCATTGTTATGAGCATCTTTAATATAATTTACTTTGACCATCGTCATCATACAAAATAAAACAAGGTTTCATATTTATCTTATCCAATAAATCTATTCTTGATTTTAGTAAAAACCTTTTAAATCTACCTGTACGTATTCCCATCTACGATTTTTTGTGCTTCGCTACTTATGGATGTTGTCATCCTTGTTCATTTTAATATCCACAGAATGCTGTCTATAATACGATACGATAAATAATTATTCGCCCATTTCTTAATAATTTAAGAGAGGGGAGGTTGGGCTGTTTATAATACTAGTTTTATAATAACGTTTTCTTATTCGTTGTCTTATAACTTTAAGGACTTATAAAGAACTTGATTAGTTGGATCATTAAGTTGAGTGATTAAACTATCTACAAAAGGGGTAATTTTGTTTATTATCATTTTATCCGGCCACTGTCTCTCCTCTCTGTCTCTCTCTCTCTCTGTCTGTCTATCTGTCTTTCTGTCTGTGTGTCTGTCTTTCTGTCTGTCTGTCTGTCTATCTGTCTATCTGTCTATCTGTCTATCTGTCTATCTGTCTATCTGTCTATCTGTCTATCTGTCTATCTGTCTATCTGTCTTTCTGTCTATCTGTCTATCTGTCTATCTGTCTATCTGTCTATCTGTCTATCTGTCTATCTGTCTATCTGTCTATCTGTCTATCTGTCTATCTGTCTATCTGTCTGTCTGTCTTTCTGTCTGTGTGTCTGTCTGTCTGTCTTTCTGTCTGTGTGTCTGTCTGTCTTTCTGTCTGTGTGTCTGTCTGTCTTTCTGTCTGTGTGTCTGTGTGTCTGTCTGTGTGTCTGTCTGTCTGTCTGTTTGTCTGTCTCTCTCTCCCTCTCTCTGGGCTGTAATGCTATAATGTTGGAAGAGTGAGGCTACGCCACAAAGGATCTAGCACCAGCAGCAATATTAATGATAGAAGTTCACGAGCGAGTAGAAGATTTTCTCGACTTATTCAAGGAAGATACCACTTTGGCTGATAACATTCATCAAGAGATTCGGACAATGAATGTAGAATATATGTACGTGGATATTGTGTTGTTTCAATTTTACTTGCCCTTTCCCCTGTCATTTATTGGTCAGGCCTTTTCATCCAATACGATGAAAGGGTAAATCAATATTTTAGCCCACTACAGGTTTCGCTTTATTAGAGAAATCTTGCTCCTCCCTTTTTTTGAAATACATAGCTAGGGGTTTTTTCTTGCCCCTATAACAAATCCCTTATGGGACTCCTAATTTTGCAAGTTCCTAACCCTAGGGTACTATCAAGGATATCCAATATAACCTAACCTAACCTGAATTATTAAAGCAAACAAATGAAAACTACAACCCGTCCCCTCCTCTTATGTTAAAAATAGGTAGGGGGGGGGGGGAGGTTATTAGTGCTCAATAGGGTACTTTAAGTGAAAGCGCTCAGGAATTTCACTAAAGCTCTAGGTCAAAGGACTAATTTAAAAATATTGATATAGACAACAAATTAAAGACAATGAGAGAATCAGAATATTTACACATAGATATATAATTTTTACAGATTTTTTATATCAATAAACAAGAAATTTTATATTATGTTGCCTAGAGGCAGGATCCAACGAAAACATAATTTGCAATTTTTTTAGTACAAAGTGGATTATAAAACAATAACATTATGAACATGCGGTAATATAAAGGGAATAGTAGCTTTCACAATATTGCGTAAAGTTGTGAGCAAGCTTCCAGTCAAATGTGCTTATTAAGTCTAACTGTTCTTAATGTTTACGAAACGCATAGTATAATTAATCCCAAAGTTAAAAACAGTTTGACCTAATAAGCGCCTTTGACTGGAATTTTACTCACAACTTTACGCAATATTGTGAAAGCTACTATTCCTTTTATATTACCATATGTTCATAATGTTATTGTTTAATAATCCATGCACTTTGTATAAAAACATTTTCAAATTATGTTTGCGCTGGATCCTGCCTCTATGCAATTTGTAATTTGACCCCGACGTATTCAATTTCTCCAAAGTGGTTTAAAGTGACATCTACTGTAGGGGTGACAAGTCTTGTATATGGACCTTCAGGAGAAGAAGTAGGACATCACACTCTTAATAGTTATTTGTTGCATCGTATTAAAGACAGCATTCCGCATATATTAATATTAAAACTTATAAGATTAAGACCGATCTTTAGGAGGACTATTTTGTTGATATCCATTGGCAATTCCCTCAAAAAAAGAAATAAAAATCATTGTTAAAAGTGTGGTGTTCCACAGGGTTCAATTCCTGACTCCTCTACAAAATTATCACATTCTCCAACCTCTGATGGTGATAGTAACAATTTCAATGACAAAAACAATGCTACCTCAAATAATTGTAATGATGATAAACAACATAATTACCCTGTATCTACCTCAATTAATTGTTCCAGGCAGGATATTTGTGATTATTCCCGAATTTTTCTAAAAGCGTAGAGCATCCAATTGCGCATCTTTAGTGGGAGAGGTGGGTTTGAATCTTGGTGCAACACTGCGCCATAACTTAAGATGTTAAAAATGCTTTTTATTAGATTAGGGGTAATGCCTTGGCTCAAAACAGATGCACCTTATTTCCATGCACTTTTGTTCAATCAAAAAAGTTGGTTGTCTGTTTGATGTTACATAATCTAATACCTTGGGTGTTTTGACAGAAATGGAGGGGAGATAGGAACTTCTTGGTTTTTCTTGATTACTGGACCTGACGCTTGAGGTAAATGAGGGGGTAAGGTAAGGTCACAGGACTTCAAAACATTGAACTGTACTTTAAAATTCCACCCACCTGCTGTAGATAAAAGTGCCTAATATAAAATAAAAAATAAAAAAGTTACCATTCCCAATTAATCTTAACCCCTTAAAATTTATAGTTAAAACCTCCAGACATATATTTAATTAAAACTTGAACTCTCATGACCATAGCACAGTGTGTTACTAAACTTACTCAAAAATCCCCGTATTACGCAATCAGGGGAAGTTGCATGATTATTATTGCGAATGAGAAATTCAAGTCAACACACCGAGAATTGAACTTGAACTCTCAAGACCGTAGCACAGTGTATTACCAAACTTACTCATTAATCCCCTTCTTACACAACCAGGGGAAGTTGCGTGATTATTATTGCGAATGAGAAATTCGAGTCAACACACAGAGAATTGAACTCTCATCACCGTAGCACAGTGTGTTACTAAACTTACTAAAAAATACCCGTATTACGCAATAAGGGGAAGTTGCGTGATTATTAGTGCGAATGAGAAATTCGAGTCAACACACGGAGAATTGAACTCTCATCACCGTAGCACCAATGAGCCCCTAATCAATATAGGTTAATGCTATTATATAGTGAAAGTATACCCTACTGGATGGAGGCAATGTATCAGGAAAATATTATAAATAATATATATAAGAATTTTTATAAAAGTTATGAGATGATCATTTAAAATTTTCATCAAATTTGTTTATTAAAAGTCGATCATAGACAACATACAACTTTTAAGGAAAATTTCCCCTACAACCCCCTTCCCCTTTTCTCCCCCTTCTTTCCCACCCCTTTTAATTGAAATTTGATTGGTTGATTAATTTAATTGAGTGTCCAAACATTATCTAATTGTTATCTACAGACGGGGAATTTTTGTGTATCATCATTGGGGATGTACATCAATTATTAGCCATTGTCTTATCCCTTTAGATCCTTGCTTGGTTTATCCTATCCTTATAGGCTATAGGCTATCTTCAGGCAAAGATTCTTGATGTGTTAATAAAATTGAGTGTCCAAACATTTCTACCACTAATTTCTACCATTATAATAAAACTTTCCCTCTCAGTTAGAAGAAATGGATAGACATCAATCCTGCAACAACCAAATCCAGGGAGAGGAAAAAACAATGGGCTGTTTATTACACTAGTCCCCAAACTTTTATAATAACGTTTTCTTATTCGTTGACTTAAAAACTTTGTGGACGTTCATTAATTTTTGATTAGTTGGTTTATCAATTTAAGTGTCCAAACGTTTTTACCAATATCTTCAATCAACAGAAGGGTTTATTTTGTGTATTATCATTGGAGATGTACATCAATTTATCCGTCATTGTCTTATCCCTTTAGATAACTGAAGATAACACTGAAAATCATAATCAACATGGCTATAATCACGAGAAGGAGAATCCTAGCCAAGATGACATTCCTCTAGCTACAGAAGAATTAAAGCTTGAAATAAATGATAACAAACAAATTGAACCCGAACTGAAAGATAACACTGAAAATCATAATCAATATGTTAATAATAATGAACATGAGAATCATAACCAAGATGACATTCCTCTAGCTACAGAAGAATTAAAGCTTGAAATAGATGATCACAAACAAATTCAATTGGAAAATATTAATTATGAAAGCTTAACTTCAGGTTTTTTACTTAAAAGTTTAGAAAAAAATTTAAATAAAAAGAATAATATTTTCGCTTAATTCTGTAAAGTTAGGATGCTCTTATTAAGTCTAACTTTTTGGCGCAATGCCTTACTAAATTAGATTTTGTTTAATTTTTGTAGATTTTTTATGCAATTTTAGAGGATTTTTAACAAAATTATTTAGCGAATCTCACCTAATTTAGTAAGGCAGTGAGCCAAAAATTTTATTAAGAATCCACCTCTGTTCTTATTTATGGACCATTTCATATTTATTTACAATTGGTTATTATTAAGAAAACTTTGACTTAATAAGCGCATTTGACTAAAACCCAAAATAAAATATGAATTTTACATATTTATTCAGACATTACAAATTGTTTCAGTCATATTTACACTTTTAGATTTCAATGTAATTTTTGCTGAGAATGGGGACATTGGACTGTTTATTACACTAGTCCCCAAACTCCTATAATAACGTTTTCTTTTTCTTGCCTTAACAACTTTGGGGAGCTTAGTGAATTTTAATAAGTTGATTCAAACATCTCGCCCACTAATTTTAATCAACACAAGGGGTAATTTTGTGGATCATCATAGGTGAAATACATCAATTTCTCGGCCATTGTCTTATCCCTTTAGATCAATGATATTTTTGTTTAAAAAAAAACAGTTTTTAACTTTCTAAGTAAAATATTTTAACTTTAGAGGAAGACATCAAAACAAGGCATTAATAAAAAATCATACATTTTTTGTAGCAAAGCTACTCTTTAATTAGAAATGTCCGTCTGTATGTGGGGAAACATGATTTTCTCGGCTCCCATAAAAGACAGAAGGCCGAAACTTCTTGTCAACATTCCCATCCATATGAAGCATAATTAAGTATAAAACATCCATGGCGATCAGACTGCTTTTAAGCCGCTTTTATTTTTCAAAACTGATTTTCTTGGCTCCTATAAAAGATAAAAGGCTGAAAGTTCTTGTCAATATTCCCATCAATATGGAGCATAATTAAGTATAAAACATCCATGGCGGTTGGACTGCTTTATGGCAGGTTTTTATTGAAGATAGACAGCTGAATTTTTTAGTGAAGATTCCTATGACATATGCCCATCTACCATATACATTGTTTTGTCCGTCTGTCTATCGGCTATGCTTCAAAATACTATTTGAGTATAGTCCCTTTTGTGGCAACGCCTTCCGTCGTATTTTCACAGTAGCTTTTGATAGGTTATTATGGGTTAGGTTAGGTTAAGTTGGGTTAGGTGATTACTGGAAAGCTACTGTGAAAATACAACGAAACGCCACTTAAGAGGAGTTGCCACGTAAGGGACTATACCTAACTTTTGAAGAAAAAAAAACAAGGATTACAACATCCATAAAAGCGAAGATCTGAAACGATACTACAGGCGAACATTAACTCTTGTAGAGTGTCAGAACTAAATATATGAAAAAATATGAATATATAAGTTTTGACAAAATTATACGTAAATTTGTTGCAAAACTTCTTAAATACAGAAGGAGATAATGACATTTTTAGGACTTGATTATAGAGATGCTTCGCTCAAAATATTGTACCTTATTGTAATAGGAATCAGTAATCCAAAACTCAGATCAATTGGATGATTTTATCACATAGAAAATTGTTGTTAAAAAAGTTAAAAAATTAACTTGTTTAAAATGGACGTACGGACACACTGGTAACGATTATAGAGTTGCTACGCTTTCTAAATCGTACCTAACTACTACAGGAATCACCATGCAAAGTTTGAAATCGATAGGACAATTCTAACATGCCTAAATCAACGAAAAAAGCGGACGGCTTCGCTTTTAAAAAAGGTTTCGTGATTTTTAAAATGATGATAGAATAAGCGAAATTTTGTCCGAGTTTCCACCAGATACAGACACACCAACCGACCATACGGATCATAGGAAACTGGATTATAGAAAGTCTTATTATAATACTTTGGGTACCACAGTTAATTACAGTCCCCAATGTTCAATAAGATACTGTTACAATACTTTGGGTACCATTCAGATCACAGGAAACTGGAAACTTAGTATATTTCCTATTAACAAAAGTGACGTCATTTGTATTGTATGACGTCATTTTTTATTATACACTATATGCTGTTTTATAGAAAATTTCACTTAAAGTTACTTGTCGAGTAATTAAATCCCCCCGAAATAAAAAATAAAATTGAAATAAATTAAAAATAAAGCTGATAATTTTAATCGTGAAAAGGTCTAATTTTGGTTATCATCATTTGGAAAGTACACAGGGAGGGAGGTTGTTTATTACACTAGTCCCCAAAGTTTTCTAATAACGTTTTCTTATTCATTGACTCAACAACTTTGGGAACTTTTATTGAAATTTGGCTGGTTGGTACATTCAGTTGAGTGTCCAAACGTTTCAACCACTAATTGTAATTTATACAGCGCAAAAATTTGTGTATAATCATTGGGGATATACATCTATTTATTGGTCATTGTCCTATAGGGGCCAAAAAACTGGTTTTTATCTTATAATTGTACATTTTTTATATTCGCGGAAAACTGTTATAATACGATGCGAGAAATAATATAATCCACGTTTAAATTTTAGTAATTTTGTCACATACAGAAGGTTGATAAATGAATATCCTTACACTAAAGTAACAGGATGTTTGTTTGTTTGTCTGTGTGTTTGTAACGAAGGATCTCGCTAACTGCTGAACCGATCGGGTTCTCCTTATCAGGGTAGCTTCTCATAGGTCCCGGAAAGGTTTATAACTATTTTGGGGGCAGGTTCCACCACCCTCCAAAAAGAAATCACAACATAGACATATTTGAAATATAAAAATAAACATTTAAAGTGCCACTAGAGGCCTCTAGGGGCGTAGCAGCTAGTAATGGATATATTATTACTTGGATGTTGCACCAGATTTTCATGTACGATAATAAAGTAAAGCTTGCAGCAGGCTAAAATAACGATACCCCCATCCATCCACCCCTTCCTACTTTATAAAAAAAACTGTCCAAAAAATGAAGACCATATTTGTTCTTTAGCTTTTTGTATGAATGTTAAAATTGTCCGATCCATTTAAAATTAGGAATGACGATTCCTGTAACAGTTGAGTACAATTTAGAAAGTGTAGCAACTCTATAATCATTACCAGAGGATCAGTATGTCCATTCCGAACATTTTATGCAAAGTTCTTATTCGTTGGCTTAAAAACTTTAGATACTTATTTAGTTTTATCTACAAGCTAGAAGCTCTTTACAGTGCCTATAAAAAATAACGTCATACTGGCCTACCATTGGTTAATAAAAATGTATACAGGCCTGCCATTGGTTAATCAAAATTTGTACTGGCCTATCATTGGTCAATTACAATATATATTGGCCTATCATTGGTCAATTACAATGTATACTGGCCTATCATAGGTCAATTAAAATGTATACTGGCCTGCCATTAGTCAATTTAAATGTATACTGGCCTGCCATTGGAAATTTAGTCTCTGTATTTGCCTATCATTGGTCAATTACAATATATACTGGCCTATCATTGGTCAATCACAATGTATACTGGCCTACAATTAGTTAATCAAAATGTATACTGGCCTACAATTGGTCAATTACAATATATACTGGCCTACAATAGGTCAATTACAATGTATACTGGCCTGCCATTGGTAATTTAGTCTGTATATTGGCCTCTCATTGGTCATTTGTATTGTAAGGCGTCATTTAAAAAAAAAACTTTGTAGGGCCAATTTTGTTTATCATAACGGAATAATTTCATCAATTAATCTTCCATTGTCTTATCCCTTAAGATCCCTAATGATATTCATTTTTTAACCCTTTAGGCAAGACTCGGGTTTCTTTCAAAAAAGAAGAAAAGTCGTCTCAGGATATTTTATGGATTTAGTCAATAACTTTGGGTATGGATAGATAGATACATAGATGAATAGTTAAATAGATAAATACATACATTAATCAATAGATAGATAGATAGATAAATAAATAGATAGATAAATAGATAGATAGATGGTTAGATAGATAGATAGATAGACGGATAAAAAGATAGATAAATAGATAGCTATGTCTATAGAAATAGATAGATAATCCTTAACATAAGTAGATTGAAAATTTAAAAAAAAATTCACATAAAAAATAATTTTTAAAAATCCTTTAAATTTAATTTTCATATAAAACTTTATAGATGGGTATATATGCAGGTAATACAGATTGATAGATAGATAAATATTGATGGTTACGTATAGATAGATAATTTTGCATAGAGATAGATAGATAGATAGATGGACATACAGATATAATATGAATAGATAGATATATAAATAAGAAATAGATAGATAAAAAAATAAATGTAGTTATTGAGATATTTTTTTTTGTATATCAATAATACAAAATATATTCATATATGTATGTATGTACGTATTATTATATTATTTTTATACTATATTTTAATCTTATTTTTGAATTTTTACGGTAAAGGTTCGAAATTGAGCTAAAACTAGGAGAATGGATATAGTATTACTTGGATGTAGCACCAGATTTTCATGTACTCTCAAGAAATTTTTACTTGCAGCCGGCTAAAATAACGATATCCCCCCTTCACCTATTTACCCCATCCTCCTCCTCCAAATTGACCAATAAATGAGTTCCATATTAGCAACCTAAATTGACGACAAACTTTCCCCTGTTAATATATCCACTTATACTACATCCATTGCTATATGTAAATTTATTTAGATCATAGAAAGAAAACGAAGTAGTGGATTTTGTCGTATTTTTACAGTAGCCTTTCTATTTCTAGCCCCTAAAGGGGGGGGGGGGCTCTAACCCTGCGGGGCCTATTTTCTAACCCTTTGGGGCAATTATTACCTTACCTAACCTAAACTAACCTATTAAAAGCTACTGTGAAAATACTACGAAACCCGCCACTTCATTTTCTTTCCATGATATATTAATTTTAGTAGAAGAAAACGAAGTAGTGGGTTTTGTCGTATTTTTACAGTAGCCTTTCTTCTATTTCTAGCCCTAAGGGGGGGGGGTGGGGCTTTAACCCTGCGGGGCCTATTTTCTAACCCTTCGGGGCAATTATTACCTTACCTAACCTAAACTAACCTATCAAAAGCTACTGTGAAATTATGACGAAACCCGCTACTTCGTTTTCTGTCCATGATACATTATTTGGGTATAGTCCCTTTCGTGGCAATGCCTCTAATGCCAAAAAGGTAAGGTTAGAGCCCCCCGCAGGGTCTAGAAATAGGATAAAAGCTACTTTGAAAACGCGACGAAACCCGCTCCTTCGTTTTCTTGATACATAATTTAACAAATTTTACTGCAGGTTAATCGAATCTGATGCCAAGTCGCTGAATTCTTTATCAACGGCGACACCGCCGCCAACAAATCCGCAGTCAAATTCGCAGCCGGCGCATTCAACACACAGCCGCCGTTCGTCTGACACCTCGCAGATATCAATAAATTCAGGTAGTCCGTCTGTTTTGTCCGCTGATTGCTGTCTATAATACGATGCTATAAAAAATATGTAAAACTAATGGATCTAAAGGGATAAGACAATAGCCGATAAATTGATGTGCATCCCCAATGATGATACACAAAATTAACACTTCTGTAGATTACAATTGGTTGTGGAAACGTTTTGACACTCAACTAAACGAACCAACCAATCAAAATTTATTTAGGTCCCAAAAGTTGTTGAATTTGTAAACTTTGGGGACTAGTGTATTAAACAGCCCATTTTCACTCATTGCTCTCTCTGGCTAGTTCGTCTTTTTTTTTATAAGTAGCGAAGCTCAGGGAGGGAGGGGTCAATGGACTGTGTATTGCCCTAGTCCACAAAGTCTATCTGTCTAATAATTATATCATCCTATTCCCTTTTGGATTCTAGGCTTCAGTGTCTGTCTGTCCGTCTGTTTGTATGTATGTCTGTATGTCCATTTATATATACACGTCTGTATATTTGCCTGTCTCTCTGTATGTCTATCTGTCTATCTGTCCCTCTAACTTTGTGTATGTCTATCTATCTGTCTGTCTGTCTTCTGTCTATGTTTCTTCGTCTGTCTGTCTGTATCTCTGTTTGTTTGTCTGTCTATCTGTATATCTGTATGTCTGTCTGACTGTTTGTCTCTCTATATGTCGCCTGTCTGTCTATCTATCTTTTTCTTTGTCTCCTCCTCCCTCACTGACAGACTGACTCACTCATACATTTCCTATACAAGTTGAGTGTTTAAACGTTTCAACCACTTATTCTAGGTTTAAGTGTGCAGGAAAAGGAAGCAGACTCTATGGGGAAAAATTATCAACAAATGGGCTGTCTGTCTGTCTATTTGTCTGTCTTTCTATCTGTCTATCTGTCTGTTTGTCTATCTCTCTATCTATCTATCTAAACTTTGGTGAATTAAGTAAATTTTGATTTGTTGGTTCGTTAAGCTGAATGTTCAAACATTTTAACCACTAATTTTACTTAGGCTCAAGTGTACAGGAAGAAGAAGCAGATTTGTGGACGCTCTGGGGAAAAATTATAAATGAATGGGACTCCTATGGAAGAAAAAAACTACCAACTATTAAGGTAAGTCCGTATCAATATCCGCTGGATTAGAACCGGTTCTCAGTCATACTATCCGCATAATATCTGCGGAAAGCTGTCTATAATACTATGCTTAAAATAAATATACAAAACTCAGGGATCTAAAGGGATAAGACAATGGCCAATAAATTGGTGTACATCCCCAATGATTAGACACAAAATTACCCCTTCTGTAGATTATAATTATATTAAGATTATCTTCCTTAAAAGGTTTGTACATTCTTATGATAAAGTAACACAGGATGTGTGTGTACCAAAGGATCTCGCCAACCACTGAACCGATATGGTTCTCCTTTACAGGGGTAGCTTTCTTTTAGGAAATAAAGTAAAAGAATCCCAGTTTGTGTGTACGAAAGGATCTCGTTAACCGCTGAACCGATATGGTGATAAAGCCCAAATTGTGTCAAAAATGATCCATGTGACGTCATAAAAATGAAAGATTATCCATATCTTTTTGGGGGGTTTTCTTTTCCACTTTTCCTCTCATCTCCCTCATTTTTATGACGTCACATGGATCATTTTGACACAATTTTAACACATGGTTCTCCTTTACAGAGTAGCTTCTCATAGGTCCTGGGAAGGTTTATAGCTATTTAGGGGGAGGGTACCACCACTCTACAAAGAGAAATCGCAGAAGAAAATATAACTAACCCCATCTAGTGGCGAAAAAATATTTTTTTGTAAACAGCTGATCTTAATATAGATTGAAAAAAAACATTTTACGAGCCCCTAGTGGCCTCTAGGGGCGTAGCCGCTAGTTAAATTGTTAAATCGAGAAATGAAGGAAAGCTTCAATAAAGGACAGAAACGCTTTTTCAATATGGCTTAAAACCGATTAATATCCGCTGGATTAGAGCCGGTTTTCAGCCATACTGAAAAATTATGTAGAACATAGCATTATACAGACAGTAATATTTCATGAAATATAAGACAAAAATTAATTTATTTAGGTAATTAAGTTAATATTAGTTTTGTTAGCCCTGGTCTTCGGCCCCTCGGGGCTAAAAAATTGGTTTTAGTTTTTTTTTCATTTGAATAACCGCAAAAATCTGTTTAGAATACGATACGAAAAATTAAATTTTCTTTAAAAATAATTACTGAAAAGAAAATCTTCCAAATTTTGGTGAAAAAATCTTTGAATTAAAAATCTGATTATTTTTTAGGATTTAGTGAGAAAGGGAATTCCTCACCATTTTCGTGGCATAGCTTGGCAGGTAATATATAGATTGATAAATTGATTGATAGATTGGTAAGTAGATTAATAGATTGATAGATTGATTGATAGATCAATAGATTGATTGATAGATCAATAGATTGATTGATAGATCAATATATATATTGATAGATCAATAGATTGATTGATAGATAGATTGATTGATATATTGACAGATTAATAGATTGATAAATTGATTGATTAATAGATTGATTGATTGATTGATTGATTGATTGATTGATAGATTGATTGATAGATTGATTGATTGATAGATTGATTGATTGATATATTGACAGATTAATAGATTGATATATTGATTGATTAATAGATTGATTGATTAATTGATTGATTGATAGATTGATTGATAGATTGATTGATAGATTGGTTTATTGATAGATTGATTGATTGATATATTGATAGATTAATAGATTGATAGATTGATTGATTAATAGATTGATTGATAGATAGATTGATTAATATATTGTTGGATAGATAGATTGATGATTAATTGATAGATTAATTAGTAGATTGATTGATATATTGATTAATATATTAACTTATATATTGTTGAATAGAATAATCGAATGAAGGTTAATTGATTGATAGAATGCGAGAAATGTGAATGCCAGTAAATTAAAGGGATAGTTGCACGAATTGCGTTTAACGAGTTTGGGGCACTTGTAGAAGTAAACCTTTAAATGTTTTTTTTTTGTAGAATATAAGATACTAGCGGCTACGCCCCTAGAGGCCTCGAGGGGCACTTGAGGAGGGGAGAGTCGAATTTGATAACCCAATTTCTTATTTTAGTTTTTAAACGAAAAAGTTAAAAAAAAAAATTTTTTGGGGGGGGAATTTTTCATTTTTTGGGGGGAGTTGGGAGTGTCCCACCTCCCAAGAAAATAGTTATAAACCTTCCCGGAACCTATGAGAAGCTACCCTGTTAAGGAGAACCCGATCGGTTCAGCGGTTCGCGAGATCCTTCAGTACAAACAAACACACAAACACACAAACATACAAACACACAGACACACATCCTGTTACTTTAGTATAAGGATATATTTAGGTTAGCCATGAAAGTATTTGAAGAAAAAAAAACATTTTTACTAGGCAGTTTTTGAGTCACGTCCGTAAAGTCTAATTTGAGACTTAATAAGTTTTAAAACTACGTGTCCGTACGTCCATTTTAAACATGTTATTTTTTTACTTTTTTAACTACAAATTTTTATGTGATCTAATTATCCGATTGTTCTGATTTTTGGTATACTGATTTCTGGGACAACAAAGTACAATATTATATGCAAAGCAGCTCTATAATCAAGTGCTAAAAATGTAAGTATGTCCATAAACATTATCCTTTATCAAAAAGTTTTTCAACAAATTTACTCACAATTTTGCTTCGACTCTTATACATTTATATTCTGATTATTCAGTTCTTACACTCTACAAGTTTTAATGTCCGTTTGTCCTACCGTTTCAGAGCTTTGCTTTTATATGGATGTTGTCATCCTTGTTTTATCTATCTATCAATATATATTTTTATCTATCTATCTATCTATGTATCTATCTATTTATGTATGTATCTATCTATGTATCTAACTATGTATCTATCTATCTATCTAACTATCTATCTATCTATCTATCTAACTATGTATGTATCT
This sequence comes from Acartia tonsa, assembly GCF_053477335.1. Lineage (NCBI taxonomy): Eukaryota > Metazoa > Arthropoda > Copepoda > Calanoida > Acartiidae > Acartia > Acartia tonsa. The sequence continues at coordinate 22,694,780 of NC_137274.1, forward strand.
ATCTATCTATCTAACTATCTATCTATCTATATATCTATATAATCTAGGTGCTATGTGGGGCGCATGAGTCGACAGAAAAGTCCAAATATTCAGAATACATGAAGACAACATCCGCGTGTGAAAAGGTAAAACAAATCGCCATTCCGATTAATATCCGCTGGATTAGAACCGGTTCTCAGTTATACTATCCGCATAATGTCCGCGGAAAGCTGTCTATAATACTATGCTAAATAAGTAAAATACAGGGATCTAAAGGGATAAGACAATGGCCGATAAATTGATGTACATCCCCAATGAGTATTCCCCTTCCTTAGATTAAAATGAGTGGTTGGAACGCTTGAACACTCAACTGAATGAATCAACCAATGAAAATTCACCAAAAGTCCCCAAGGTTGTTAAGCCAACGAATAAGAAAACGTTATTATAAATCTTTGGGGACTAGTGTAATAAACAGTCCATGCCCCATCTCCTTCAAAAACAACAATATACACTAGTAAGAAATCGGGGTATCTTCAAACAGACAGACAGACAGACAAACGTCGTTCTACTTTATATTATAGATAATAGGATTATTATAATTATATCTTTTTAGTATATTCCCTGAAGAGTAGAGCCCATTCGGTTCAGTGGTTACTGAGATCTTAAGCTTTAGACAGACCGACAGACAGACAGACATCGTACTACTTTGTATTATATATTCCCTGAAGAGCAGAGCCCAATCGGTTCAGTGGTTACCGAGATCTTATCTGTTTAGGTTATAAGAAGAGATATAGCTCAGACATACCCAGAACATGATCTGTTTAAACACAAATTGTGTAAGCGTGGGAAAATTTGTGTAGTCGTGGGAAAATTTGTGTAGTCGTGGGAAAATTTGTGTAGTCGTGGGAAACTTTTAAAATTATATTTATATATCTGTTTAGGTTATAAGAAGAGATATAGCTCGGACATACCCAGAACATGATCTGTTTAAACACAAATTTGTGTAAGCGTGGGAAAATTTGTGTAGAGTGGGAAAATTTGTGTAGTCGTGGGAAAATTTTTGTAGTCGTGGGAAACTTTTAAAATTATATTTATATATCTGTTTAGGTTATAAGAAGAGATATAGCTCGGACATACCCAGAACACGATCTGTTTAAACACAAGGTATATATATAAGTTATTCCGATTAATATCCGCTGGATTAGAACCGGTTCTCATACATACTATCCGCATAATATCCGCGGAACGCTGTCTATAATACAATGCTATAAATAAATATATAAAACTCAAAGATCTAAAGGGATAAGACAATGACCGATAAATTGATGTAAATCCTCAATCATTAGACACAAAATTAACACTTCTTTTGATTAAATTTAGTGGTTAAAACGTTTGGACATTCAACTTAATGAACCAACCAATCAATATTTAATAAATGTCCCCAAAGTTTTTTTAGACAACGATTGAGATATTACTTTTATAAAGCTTTGGGGACTATCAATTTTGATTGAGCGAGAAAAATTGAAAATAAAATGGCGGGAAATACCGGTTTTCGTCGGCTGTGGCGGTTTTGCCGCCGTTTCTTTACAGTTCAATATTGTACCATAGTAGTAGAGCAATTTTAGTGTTCCACTCCTATTTTAAAGTCCTTAGGACACGGAAAATCAGTGCAAAAATGTGTGTGTGTGTTTCTTAAGATACTTTAAACGGCTACACATAATCAAAAGGTGAGGGGGGGAGTGGGGGGCGGGGAGGGAGAAAGACACTTAAATTTATCATAAAAGTGTATTTTATACGTAGATATTATGAGAGGAGAAAAATTGTCGTCAATTTAGGTTGCTAACACAGAACTCTTTTATTGGTCAGTTAGTTCATTCAGTAGAAGGGGAGGGATTGGGGTAAATGAGGGGGTTATTTTAGCCCGCTACAGAGTTCACTTTATTATAGAACATGAAAATCTGGTGTAATATATCCATTGGGCATTGAAACGTTAAGGGGGGCGGGAGTTTTGACACATTTGCGTAAACCTGGCACCTAGGCTTTATCTTTGGACTGAAAGGACAGGTTATAAAATCATTCTTATATGGTGAATTTTCCCAAGTTTTAAGATTTTTTTGGATAGGCCTCCAGGTTTCGGTGCTCCAGGCCTCCAGGTGGTCTCTGTACAGGTAAAAATGAAAAAAAAAATTTTAAAGTTACAAATCAACTTATAAAACCAAATATGCATCTTTTTTCTTCAAATATGTGAATATTATAATATTAAAAAAGATGCATATTTTGTTTTATAAGTTGACCTGTAACTTTAAAAAAATGTCTTCTCATTTTACCTGTACAGAGACCATCTGGAGGCCTGGATCTCCGAAACCTGGAGGTCTATCCAAAAAATATTAAAACTTCGTGAAATTCATCATATAAGAATGATTTTTTTATTAATAACCTTTCCTCTCAGTCCAAAAGTATGTGTCAAAACTCCCCCCCCCCCCTTGGTACTGTTCACTAGTACCCAAAAAAGTAGAGATATTATTCAAGAGACATAATGTCGGATTCCACCAATAGGAGAATCCTTAAGGAACATTCAAGAGATATCATTGGTTGAAATTTTGTACACATTTTATTACAAATGAAGATAAAAGTCAGCTGTAAACAGTGTAATTTCTTAGAACAAAGCTTTACTGAATCCCCAAAAATTTCGTCTTAAAATTTTTTGAAATTTGAAAGCTTCAAACAGAGGTGGATTCTTAAATGAAATTAGGCTCACTACTCGCTGGTGAGGCAAAATTATTTTTTGAAAAAATCTTCCAAAACCGCATAAAAATCTACTAAAATTAAATAAAATCATAAAAGGGTTATTAACATAAGATTTTGTTTATTTTTTGTAGATTTTTAATGGGATTTTGGAGTTTTTTCACCAAAATAGTTTTGCCTTGAATCCACTTCAGTTTGAGTCGAAAGTAAACAATCCTTTTGTCTGCTAGAAATGGTCCTTTTTAAATTTGACGAAAAATCGGTTCAGACGGGTAATCTATATATGGTATGTCTAATAAGTTTTATAATCTCGTTTTCTTATTCGTAGGATGGAGCCGGCCAGGAGTCCTTGTTTAATGTGATGAAAGCCTACAGTATTCATGACAGGTAATTGTTTTAATATCCGCTGGATTAGAACCGGTTCTCAGTATAATACTATCCGCATAATATCCGCGGAAAGCTGTCAATAATACGATGCTTAAAATAAATATATAAAACTCAGGAATCTAAAGGGATAAGACAATGGCTAATAAATTGATGTACATCCTAAATGATTATACACAAATCTGTATAGATTACAATTATTGGTTGAAACATTTGGACATTCAACTTCATGAACCAGCCAACAAAGGTTGAATTCAGTCCCCAAAGTTGTTGAGCTAAATAATAAAAACATTATCATAAAACTTTGGGGACTAGTGTAATACAGGGCCCAATCTATCTATTTATCTATCTATCTTTTAAGGAAAATTGGATATTGTCAACATTCTCTCTATCTAGCTAACTATCTTCCCATCAATCAATTTGTTTCTACCCATCTATCTATTTTTTTCTACCCATCTATCTATTTTCTTCTACCCATCTATCTATCTATGTATCAATCCATCTACCTATCTATCTATCTATGTATCCATCCATCAATCTATCCATCTATCTTTTCAGGGAAGTTGGCTATTGTCAGGGCTCTGCATTCATTGTTGGTTTGCTTCTTATGCAGGTAAATGGCGTGGAAAAATTTGTGCAAGCGTGAGAAAATTTGTCCTGGTGTGGGAAAATATGTGTTGTCCTGGGAAAATTTGTCCTGGCGTGAGAAAATTTGTGATGGTGTGGGATAATTTGTCATGGCGTGGGAGAATTTATATTAGTGTGGGAAACTTTGTATTACAGATACTGATATCTTTGTTTATAGATGCCTGAGGAGGATTCCTTTGCTGTTTTGGTCAAAATCATGCAGGAATACAGGTAATGGGTACAGATAGATAGATTGCTATTTTTAATGGACATTTTGGGGTAAGAAGGAGTTATTACATCAACATGTTCATCAAGTAATATAATTTTAAAAATTATGAATTAAGTTATTAAAATCATATTGATTTTTATTCTTTTTGGCTACATCCATTTATAAAAGTAACAGGATTTTTATCTGTCTGTTCATGTAAGACTGTCTGTTTTGATCTCGCTATCCACTGAACCAATCTGGTCCTCCTTTACATTGTTGCTTCTCATAGGTCCTGTGAAGGTTTATAACTATTTGGAGGTGAGTACCACCAACTTCCCAAGATATATAACCCCTAGAATAAAATGACACCCCCACATTTTTTACTTTCTTGAAAATGGGGGGGGGGGAGATCAAACTCCCCTTTCCTGATCAAAAGTGCCCCTAGAGGCCTCTAGTACAATTTACAAAAAAAACTAATTTCAGGATGAGAGAAATGTTCAAGCCAAGTATGGCAGAGTTGGGACTTTGTATGTACCAGGTAGATAGATAGATAGATAGATAGTCTAGTATGGCAGAGTTGGGTCTTTGTAAGTACCAGGTATACATAGAGACAGTTAGATAGTCAAGTATGGCAGAGTTGGGACTTTGTATGTAACAGGTAGAGAGATAGATAGATAGATAGATAGATAGATAGATAGATAGATAGATAGATAGATAGATAGATAGATAGATAGATAGATAGATAGATAGATAGATAGATAGATAGATAGATAGATAGATAGATAGATAGATAGATAGATAGATAGATAGATAGATAGATAGATAGATAGATAGATAGATAGATAGATAGATAGATAGATAGCCAAGTATGGCAGAGTTGGGACTTTGTTGTATGTACCAGGTATACAATATACATAGAGATACATAATTATCAAGATAGATATGAGATATATTGTATATATAAGAAATTTTATATAATTTTTTTCTATGCATAATTAAGTTTAAAAAAAAGACATTTATCTTGAAACACGCATACACGCAAACAGTTTGACCTAATAAGCGCATTTGACTGGAATCTTACTCACAACTTTGGAATTTTGCAAAAGCTACTAGTCCCAGGGACAAGGGAATGATAGTCTGACAAACATTTCTAAAGAATAATTTCCCCACAACATCCTTCCCCTTTTCCTCCCCTTCTATCCCACCCCTCTTCACTTATATGACAAAAACAAACTACCCCCATAAGGTTTCGTGATTTTTATTGTAGAATTGTTGGTTAGGCTGGCTACCCCTCACTATTCCCTTTATATATGGATAGATAGATTGATTGATTATTTTTTTAGTTGATTGTAATATTGATTTTTTTTATTAAGTTTGTCTGTTCTTAATGTTGACCTAACGCATAGTATAATTAAGATTTATAAGAATTTTTACCTAATAAGCGCATTTGACTGGAATCTTACTCACAAAATTATGGAATTTTGCAAAAGCTACTATTCCCTTTATATAGATAGATTGATATACAAATTGATTGATTGATAAAGGGAATAGTAGCTTTTGCAATATTCTGTAAAATTGTGAGTAAGCTTCCAGTCAAATGCGCTTATTAGGTCAAAATTTTTATTATTAAGTGTAACTGATCTTGATGTTGACCAAACGCATAGTATAATTAAACGCATATTTATAAACAGTTTGACCTAATAAGCGTATTTGACTGAAATCTTACTCACAACTTTATGGAATTTTTGGAAACCTACTGTTCCCTTTATTTAGATAGATTCAGGGGTAGCTTTTCTAACAATGAATTCTACAAAAAATCACGAAACCTTTAAAGTGTTTCATTTAATCGAAGAGGGGTGGGTGAGAAGGGGAGGAAAGGGGAAGAAGGGGGTTGAAGGGAAATTTTCTATTAGAATTGTTTGTCAGAATATTATTTTAATATTAATTATTATAATTAATTCCCTTCTCCCTGGATAGATTGATTGAAATATTAATTATTTTCTTTTTAGTTGGATACTTTGGTCCAAGAGCACCTTCCCGACTTGTATGTTCATTTTCAATCCCAGGTGAAAAAGTTAATCCGATTAATATCCGCTGGATTAGATCCAGTTCTCAGCCATACTATCCGCGGAAAGCTGTCTGTGATTCGATGTGATAAGTAACTTTTCCAGTATGGCTTCGTAATCGATTAATATCCACTGGATTAGAACCAGCTCTTAGCCATACTGTAAAATTATGTATAGCATCGTATTACACACAATTTTTCACGAATATTATAATAAAAGCATAAAATTAGTACCCTTAACCTCTCTGGGCTAACAAAACATGTTTTAATCCTAAAATTATTCATTTTAATATCCGCGGAAAGCTGTCTATAACACGATGCAATAAATAATTATTTTTTTTACTATTGCAACTAGTCTTTATATTTAATATGGTCTTAATGTTTGTTTGTCACTCAAAGAGCGTTAGTAATTTTGACTCTTTTCCCAAGACATTTCGTCAACTCTCACTATTGAGATGTAACATGCCTGACATAGAAGCAGTAGGAACTGATAAAATTTTGTCTGTGTAAAATAATTTTCATATCCGCAACTGTTGAAGACTTCAGTGAATTTAAGAATATCCGGTGAATTAGAACCGGTTCTAAGCCATACTGTAAAATTATGTCTAGCATCGTATTATATTCAGTTTTCTACGAATATAAAAACTGGTTTTAATCTTATAATTGTATGTACATTCTATATCCCCAGAAAGCTGGTTATAATACGATGCAAGACATAAGGCTATCCACTGTATGTATCTCCTGGTTCTTGTTTCATAATGTCGTTGTTTGTTTGGCAGTGCATATAATGCCGCTTTAATTCTTTATCCAAGAATGTCGTCTTTGTTCTAAAATATTTTTCCTGTATTGCTTCAAAACCAATTAATATCCGGTAAATCAGAACTGGTTCTCAGCCATACTGAAAAATAATGTCTAGTTTCGTATTATATTCAGTTTTCCACGAATATAAAAACTGGTTTTCATCTTATAATTGTACATTCTATATCCCCGGAAAGCTGTTTATAATATGATGCTAGAAATAACTATTCTTAAGCTGTCCACACGAACCTGTACGCTAGCTCCTGGTTCCTGTTTCATAATGTCGTCGTTTGTCTGGGAGTGCACATAATGCCGCTTTAATTCTTTCCCCCAGAATGTCGTCTTTGATTTCAATTATTTTTCTTAGGCTATCCACACAAACCTGTACGCTAGCTCCTGGTTCCTGACCCTGTTCACCACGTCTCTGCCCATCACCCTGGCCAGCAGGTATCCGTATCAATATCCGCTGGATTAGAACCGGTTCTCAGCCATACTATCCGTATAATGTCCGCGGAAAGCTGTCTATAATACCATACTATAAATAAGTATATAAAACTCGGGGATATAAAGGGATAAGACAATGGCTGATACATTGATGTACATCCCCAATGATGATATACAAATTACCCCTTAGTAATTGAAAGTTTTGACACATAATATCTTCAAGATAGCATAACAGACTTACTAATGGACATACAGACTGACCGACAGACAGACAAAGTGAATTATAGAATATGTATGTTGCCTAGCGGCAGAATCAAAACACAAACACAATGATTTTTTTTGTTTAAAGTGGATATTAAATAATATCAATATGTACATGAGCAATTATTTTTAAAAGCGAAGCTATTCTAAAATTAGGGTTGGTCCGTCCGTTCTTCCGTAACGGATAGCTTTTTTCGTTAATTTAGGCATGTTAGAATTGTCCTATCGATTTCAAACTTTGCATGGCGATTCCTTCAGTAGTTAGGTACGGTTTAGTAAGCGTAGCAACTCTATAATCATCACCAAAATGTCCGTACGTACATTTTAAACATGTTGAATTTTTTACTTTTTTAACAACAAATTTTTATGTGATCTAATCATCCGATTGATCTGATTTTTGTTATATTTATTCCTGGGACAACAAAGTATAATGTAATAAGCAAAGCAACTCTATAATCAAGTCCTAAAAAATTTAGTATGTCCATAAACATTATCCTGTATCAAGCAGTTTTTCAACAAATTTACTTACAATTTTTCTTTGACTCTTATACATTTATATTCTGATTATTCAGTTCAGACACTATACAAGTGTGAATGTCCCTTTGTCCTACCGTTTCAGTGATTCGCTTTTATGGATGTTGTCATCCTTGTTTTATTAATTTCAGAGTTATGGACTGTTTTCTGTCAGAGGGGGTGGAAGTGATTTTCAGATTAGCTTTAACTTTACTTTTAACAGGTAAGGAATAAAAAGATTGGGTATATTCCCTTTGTGGCAACGCCTCTTAAGGGGCGTCACATTAGTTGTTATAGGTTATTTTAGGTTGGGTTAAGTTGTGTAAGGCAATTGGGCCCGCATGGGCTAGAAATAGGGGAAAAGCTACTATGAAAATACGAGGAAACGCCCCTTAAGAGGCGTTGTCACGAAAGGGACTATACCCAAAAGATTGATAGATAGATTGTGATAAATTGGGCAGGATTCTTCTTTAATTTCAAGTGATCATCTAGAAAACCCAAGGGCATCATCCGCTTGTGAGGGGTGGCAATACTCTAACACCCACTGGTGGATATTAGGTTGAGTAACATCCAACAGACAACCAACTCTTTGATTGCACGACAGTTCATCTTAATAAGTTGCATCTGTTAATGGACCAAGGCCTTCCCTCTACTCTAACTATTTATGTTGCTAAATCACCTCACTGAAATAAAATAAAAATAAGGGGGGTATTTTTTCATATGCATAGCACCTGCAGGATGCCCTAACCCTGAATTATCTAGTATAACCTAACCTACCCTGCCCTAACATTCAAAAATCTTCTCTGTCATTCCTTATTTTAATTTCTTTCATTGAGGGGGGGGGGTTATTGCTTAACAATGTACTTTAAAGGGAATACGGCATTTTATTTAGAAGTTAAGCTACTCTATAATTCATGTTGTCAGTCCATAATGTTATGGGGGAAATGTGGTTTTCTCGACTGCCATTGAAGATAGCTAAAAATTTAAGTAAAACTTCCTATGACATATGATTATGTGCATCTAGTCTTTACATTATTTTGTCCGTCTGCCTGTCGGTCATACTGCTATATAACTTACTTTGTTTGTTTGTCCTGTTATGACTTTTTGTGTTTCACTACTTATGAATGTTGTCATCCTTGTTTGTTTAATATATTTTTATATGTTCAGCCAAGCATGAGTTATTAAGTCAAGACATGGAAGGAGTTCTAAAGGTATGTACATACAAACAGACAGACAGACATACATACGTACTGCAAGAAAGACAAACAGACAGATAGATAGACAGACAGATAGATAGACAGACAGATAGATAGACAGACAGATAGATAGACAGACAGACAGACATATGTATTGCAATATAGTCAAACAGACAGATAGACAAACAAACAGACAGACACACATTCTTACAGACAGACGGACAGATAGATACAGACAGACTAAAACAGACAGATACAGAAAAAACAGACAGCCTGATAAACATACAAGCTTACAGAGATACTGACAGCCAAACAGACAGACATACAGACATACATAAAGACAGATATATACAGACAGACAGACAAACATTCTGATAGATAGATAGACAGATAGATAAACAGACAGACAGACAGACAGATAGATACGAACCTGATCTTCATCTGCTGGTGGAAAAGTTAGACCTGCTCGCTTCAGTATTGACTAAAATCATAACATCCTTTTCCCGCATTTTCTCCCAAGAAGGAACAGTCCGGATTTCAATTTTATTTTCATTTTCATTTAATACCTTCATTTGCGACAACTTTTACTACACAAAAACTTCCAATTTTCAACATTTACAAAAGTCCCTGCTACATTGCTTCAAGATCCATGTCAGATCTATATATAGGAAATACCCGGCTATAGGTGAACTATAAGTAACAGTATACTGGGATCTAAAGGGATAAGACATAGGCTGATAAATTGATGTACATCCCCAATGATGATACTCAAAATTATCCCTTCTGTAGATTACAATTTGTGGTTAAAATGTTTGAACACTCAACTTATTAAACCAAACAATCAAAATTCAATAGAAGTTTCAAAGTTTTTAAGCCAACAAATAAGATAACTCTATTATAAAACTTTGGGGACTAGTGTAATAAACAGCCCATTGTCCCCTTTCTTACTGGCATATTTCAGTATTAATTTAGATATATACATATATTATCATATAAAATACAATAAAACTTACTTACAAAAATAATTAATTATTTTTTTTTATTTCAGTATTTCCAGAAGGAGATGCCAGTCAAATTTGAACAGGTTAATTTGTAAATATTAACAACTTCCAAATCAATAGCGGCAATGCTCTCTCTCTGTCTCTCTCTCTCTCTCACTCTCTGTCTGTCTGTCTGTCTCTCTCTGTCTCTCTGTCTGTCTGTCTCTCTCTGTCTGTCTGTCTCTCTGTCTTTCTGTCTCTCTGTCTCTCTGTCATTCTCTCTCTCTCTATGTCTCTCTGTCTCTCTCTGTCTCTCTCTGTCTCTCTGTCTCTCTCTGTCTCTCTCTGTCTCTCTCTGTCTCTCTCTGTCTCTCTCTGTCTCTCTCTGTCTCTCTCTGTCTCGCTCTGTCTCTCTCTGTCTCTCTCTGTCTCTCTGTCTCTCTCTCTCTCTCTATCTCTCTCTCTGTCACTATTCCCCTATACTAAAGCAAAGTATATGATAAAAGTGGGCTTAACAATTAGGAAAAACTGACTACTGCTTTGAAAAGTTAAGTTTAGGAAGGAGAAAAAAGACAATTAACTGCATAATTATATGCCTGAAAATGTTTTTTTCCCCTATCTTGTAAATGTACAGTCCCTCTAATAATGAATAGCGGCTACGCCCCTTAAGTGCCCCCAGAGTTCTCTAAATTAATTTTAGTTAAAAAATGTATAGAAAGAATTTTTTTTTTGGTTTGAAGGGTTATTTTTCTAGGGTTAATTTTTATTGAAACGTGGAGGAACCCCCCCCCCCCCCCCACTCCCCAAAAAAACTAAAGGGATTCCTACTGCAAAAGCACAACCTAATAGTTAAGGGAGATAGGGGAATGCCTTTGTCCAAAAAAGGCGCTACTTCAGTACGATGCACAGTTAAGATTTTCAAACGAAGGTTATGCAATCTAAGTGTTGGTTGTCTGTTTAGGTATTATCTTACGTAAAACCCTTGGCGATTAAGCGCGTTACACTGCAATTAACACACAGAGTAAGTTCAAGGTGGTGTGGAGAGGACCTGTACCTGTAGCACCTTCCAATGATTACAGGGGGGGGGGGGTGCTATGATATTCAACACCCCCAAATCAAACACAGTTCTAACATAGTTATTAAAATCGAATCTTTTCTATAATTAGGGTCGTTACATCCGTCCGTTAATTTAAGCTCTTTTTGTTAATTTAAACAGGTTAGAATTGTCCTATATTTTTAAATTTGCATGGCAATCCTATAACCATAAGGTACAATTTATAAAGCTTAGCAGCTCTATAATGTTACCATAAAGTCCGTATGTCCATTTAGATTTTTTTTATTTCCTTTTTAGACAAAAAAAATTTTTATGCTATAATTATTTTATTCATTTGATTTTTGGAATAGTGATTCCTTTTATCACAAGGTACAATGTTTAAAGCAAAGCATCTCAATGATGAAGTCCTAAAAATGTAAGTATGTCCTTACATTTTATTTACAATTTTGTTTACACATAAATTTTCTGCTTTTTCAGTTCTGACACTCTACAAGTGTTAATTAATGTTTGTTTGTCCTACTGTTTTAGGGCTTTGCTTTTATGAATGTTGTTATTGTTGTTGTTTGATATTTGAATTGTTGGTAGAACCAAGACCCAATATTAATAAGTCAAACTAAAATATAAAATGGGGGATGTTACTTTTTCTTCTTTAATCTAAAAAATTGGGTTATCGAATTCAACTCCTCCCTCCTCAAGTGCCCCTAGAGGCCTCTAGGTGGGATAGACGCTAGTGTGTTAATATTTGAATTGTCACTAGGACCAAGACCCAATCTTCAGCATGGCATTTCAACTCAAAATCAACCAAAAAAAGATGAAAAGGCAGGAAGTCAATACAATTTCAATACAATTCATCCCAATGAGGATACACAAAATTATTCCTTTTCTGTAGGTTACAATTAGTGGTCAAAACGGTTAGACACTCAACCTAATGAACCAAAAACCAAACTCAACGTCCATAGAGTCTCAAAGAATAAAGAATATGTTATTATAAATCTTTGGGGACTAGTGTAATAAACAGGCCAATGTCCCCTTCCTCCAATTTTACAATTTTATTTCATTTCTAGATACAATATAACCTAACTAGTGGCTGCGCCCCTAATCTTTAGAGGCTAAGCCCAACCTAATTTTTCGTATTTTAGATTTAAAAAGCAAAAGTAAAAAAAAATATTAAAACCATCACAGGACCAATAGGTTTATTCCCTGAAGAGTAGAGCCCAATCGGTTCAGTTTTTACTGAGATCTTAAGCTTCAGACAGACAGACAGACATCGTTCTACTTTGTATTATAGATAAAAAATGCAAAAAATGAAATCTGCTCCTTCTTGGGAGAAATTGCGAGAAAATGATTATTGGCTTGCTACAGACTAGAAAAGGAGTATTATACAATGAAATCAAAGGAGAAGGAGGACGAGATAGAACTGAGGGTAAGTTTATATTCTCTCCAGTATGGCTTCGAAAACCTATCCACAGGATTAGAATTGGTTTTAAGCTATACTGAGAAATCGTGGATTTTTTCGTATCATATTCAGTTTACTACAAATATAAAAATGTATGATCATAAGATTAACACCAGTTTTAATCTTATAATTGTATATTTTATATCGCGGAAAGCTGTTTATAATACGATGCGAGAAATAGCTATTCCAGTATGGCTTCGAAAACCGATTAATATCCGCTGGATTAGAATCGGTTTTAAGCCATACTGAAAAATCATGCATTGTATCGTATTATATCCAGTTTTCTATGAATATAAAAATGTACAATTATAATATTGCAACAAATTATGTACAACTTTGTTTAGACCTACTTATAAAATGTAATAAGAATTATTGTTTTTCCTTTTTCTGAGTTTAGAACTTTGATACTTATGTAATCCTTGTTGTTTTTCAGCGTTTACGGACAGAAAACCGGTTATTGAGACAGAGAATTGATAATTTAGAAAATGAATCCAGTGAACTGGCTGATAGATTGATACAGGTTAGTATACAGATAGATAAATAGATGCATTGATAGATAGATAGATTGATGGATAGATGAATAGATAAATAGATGGATGGATAAATAGAAAGATAGAATAGATGCATAGATAGATGAATCCAGTGAATTGGCTGATAGATTGATACAGGTTAGTATACAGATAGATAGATAGATACATTGATAGATAGATAGATTGATGGATAGACGGATACAGGAATAAGGTATAACCAACAAGCGAAATAAATCTAAAATAATATTTGGGGGGCAAATGGAGAGGTCGTCAATTTTACGATATGTTGCCCCCCAACGACAGCTGAAAAACACGTATAGGTTTCGTGATTTATTTCCGAATTAATTTTGTTATTGGTATGAGCTGAGATGGATATATAGATAGATTGAAGGATAGATGGATAGATAGATAGATGGCTTGATAATAAATAGATGGCTAAATATGTATTAAAGTTTGATAGATAGTTCGAAATATGAAAATATATCCTTACAATAACAGTAACAGGATGTTTGTTTGTCTGTACCGAAGGATCTCGCTAACCGCTGAACCAATCGAGTTCTCCTTAACAGGATAGCTTCCGGAAAGGTTTATAACAAAAATAATATTTTTTACGTAGAGACTTGACCACAACATAGACATGTTACGTTTTATTTAAAAAAACACATTTAAAGTACCACTAGAGGCCTCTAGGGACGTAGCCGCTAGTAAGTACTAAAGTAGTCTGGTTTTGTGCTCTGAATTGGCATTGTGGCCAGTCTTTGAAGATTGATAGATAAATGTAAATAGATAGATAGATAAACAAAAATTTAAATTGTTAGGTTATCTATCACATAATATTATGTACAACTTTCGGTGGATATTAAAATGAAAAAAATATAATGGATCACGGGCTATAAAAATGGTATCAGTTTTTTTAATATTTTAATATTTTTGGAAAATTGTCTGTAATACGATGCTTGACTACCTAAGCACGGGTTCTAATCCAGCGGAAATTCTGGAAAAGTTACTTTTTACAAAGATTCATAGTAATTAAGGGGACATTGGACTGAGAATTATACTGGTATCCAAAGTTTTGTAAAAAAAACTTTGGGTATTTTTATCATATCAGCATTGGATGGTACAAACTTTTCAACCAATAATATTATTCCAGGGCCAGGTGAATAGAGCCGAAGTGGAGGAGGCGACCTTTGCTATCAAGAGAGAGCTGGCAGCTATTAAACAGGGAAATCATAACTTTATATAATAAATCCTTATAATGTTTGTCTGTCTGTCTGTTTGTCTGTCCGTATGTTTGTCTGTTTGTCTGTCTGTTTGTCTGTCTGTTTGTGTACCTGTTTGTCCGTCTGTTTGTCTGTCTGTTTGTCATTTTGTCTGTATGTTTGTCTGTCTGTTTGTCTGGATGTTTGTCTATTAGTCTGTTTTCTGTCTGTCTGTTTGTCTGTTTGTCTGTTTGTCTGTTTGTCTGTTTGTCTGTTTGTCTGTTTGTCTGTCGGTCTGTTTGTCTGTCTGTTTGCCTGTCTGTTTGTACCAAAGGATCGCGCTAACCGCTGAACCGATCAGGTTCTCTCTTTGCAGGGTAGCTTCTCATAGGTCCCGGGAAAGTAAATAACTATTTTAGGGGAGGGTACCACCACCCTCCCAAGATAAATCACTCTAGAAAAACTCTCCCCCCCCCAAAAAAAAATTAAAAACTACAATTGAACTGTAAAATACATTAGGAACACATTGAAGGAATAATCCAACCATACTATTTGTTAGAAAATTAAACAGGGAAATCATAACTTTATATGTTTGAGAGAGGCTGTTTATTACACTAGTCTCCAAAGTTCTTTGATAACGTTTTCTTATTCGTTGGCTTAACAACTTTGGGAAATTTAAAGTGAATTTTACTTCATTAAGTTGAGTGTTCAAACGTTTCTACCACTAATTTAGATCTACATAAGGGTTAACTTTGTGCATTAAAATTGGGGATTTACATCAATTTATTGGCCATTGTCTTATCCCTTTAGATCACTGAGTTTTATATATTAATTTATAGCATCGTATTATAGACAGCTTTCCGTGGACATTATGCGGATAGTATGACTGAGAACCAGTTCTAATCCAGCGGATATTAATCGGATTATCCCTGAAAGTTATGTATTTGATATCAGCATGACATTGATACCAACGGAAAGCTGGAAGAGGCTAAAGATAGAATTAGAAAGCTATCATCAATGCTGGAGGATAGAGATACTTCTAAAATCTCTAGCTTAGAGGTAGGAATATAGATAGATAGATAGATAGATAGATATATAGATAGATATATTAATAGATAGATAGATAGAATTAGAAAGCTATCATCTATGCTGGAGGATAGAGATACTTCTGAAAACTCTAGCTTAGAGGTAGGAATATAGATAGATAGATAGATAGATAGATAGATAGATAGATGGATGGATGGATAGATAGATAGATAGATAGATAGATAGATAGATAGATAGATAGATAGATAGATAGATAGATAGATAGATAGATAGATAGATAGATAGATAGATAGATAGATAGATAGATAGATAGATAGATAGATAGATAGATAGATAGATAGATAGATAGATAGATAGATAGATAGATAGATAGATAGATAGATAGATAGATAGATAGATAGATAGATAGATAGATAAATAGATAGATAGATAGATAGATAGATAGATAGATAGATAGATAGATAGATAGATAGATAGATAGATAGATAGATAGATAGATAGATAGATAGATAGATAGATAGATAGATAGATAGATAGATAGATAGATAGATAGATAGATAGATAGATAGATAGATAGATAGATAGATAGATAGATAGATAGATAGATAGATAGATAGATAGATAGATAGATAGATAGATAGATAGATAGATAGATAGATAGATAGATAGATAGATAGATAGATAGATAGATAGATAAGTAGGTATATAGATATATAGATAGATAGATAGATAGATAGATAGATAGATAGATAGATAGATAGATAGATAGATAGATAGATAAGTAGGTATATAGATATATAGATATATTAATAGATAGATAGATAGAATTGGAAAACTATCATCTATGCTAGAGGATAGAGAGACTTCTAAAAACTCTAGCTTAGAGGTAGGAATATAGATAGATAGATAGATTGATATATTAATAGATAGATAGATAGAATTAGAAAACTATCATCTATGCTTGAGGATAGAGAGACTTCTAAAAACTCTAGCTTAGAGGTAGGAATATAGATAGATAGATAGATTGATATATTAATAGATAGATAGATAGAATTAGAAAACTATCATCTATGCTTGAGGATAGAGAGACTTCTAAAAACTCTAGCTTAGAGGTAGGATTATAGATAGATAGATAGATTGATATATTAATAGATAGATAGATAGAATCAGAAAGCTATCATCAATGCTGGAGGATAGAGATACTTCTAAAAACTCTAGCTTAGAGGTAGGAAGATAGATAGATAGATAGATAGATATATTGATAGATAGATAGATAGATAGATAGATAGAATCAGAAAGCTATCATCAATGCTGGAGGATAGAGATACTTCTAAAAACTCTAGCTTAGAGGTAGGAAGATAGATAGATAGATAGATAGATATATTGATAGATAGATAGATAGAATCAGAAAGCTATCATCAAAGCTGGAGGATAGAGATACCTCTAAAAACTCTAGCTTAGAGGTAGGAAGATAGATAGATAGATAGATAGATATATTGATAGATAGATAGATAGATAGATAGATAGAATCAGAAAGCTATCATCAATGCTGGAGGATAGAGATACTTCTGAAAACTCTAGCTTAGAGGTAGGAATATAGATAGATAGATAGATAGATAGATAGATAGATAGATAGATAGTCAACCTACTGTAAAAAACACAGTGATTTTACAGTCATAAAATTGGGCACAATGGGGAACCTAGTAATAGTGTCTAACTTTTTATCTTTGTGACGTAACAAAAATCGAAGGATGAGAGGGGAGGTGGGGAGGTGGGGAAAGGAAACCCTTAAAAAAGAGATGGATTTTTGTTACGTCACAAAGATAAAAAGTTAGACACTATTACTAGGTTCCACAATGGGCTGTTTTTACTCTAGTCCCCTAAGTTTTATAATACATTTTTCTTATTCGTTGGCTTAAAAACTTTGGGGACATTAGTGAATTTTGACTGGTTAATTTACTTAATTGAGTATTGAGTGAACTGCATATTTTTCTTCTGTTCAATATTTTTAACTACATCTATTGGACATATATTTGAAATAATTTCAATTTTTTATCAGGCAGTTTTAAAAATATCAAGACTTGAAAATCATATTGTTTTTGGATGAATGCAACTTTTATGACTTTTAAGGAAACCTCTCTGAAGAGTGAAATAATGAAACAGAAGGAGGAGATGATCACCTGTCTACAAGAGGAGTTAATCAAGGTATTATAGACACCTTTCCGGCGGATAAGTATAGCTGAGAACCGGTTCTAATCCAGCGGATATTAAAGCGGATTCAAAGCCATACCGGAAAAAGAGACGATATTCTGTCTACAAGAGGAGCTAATCAAGGTATTATAGACACCTTTCCGGCGGATAAGTATAGCTGAGAACCGGTTCTAATCCAGCGGATATTAAAGCGGATTCGAAGCCATACCGGAAAAAGAGATGATATTCTGGCTACAAGAGAAGTTAATCAAGGTATTATAGACAGCTTTCCAACGGATAAGTATAGCTGAGAACCGGTTCTTATAAGCGGATATAAATATTTTGGGTACCTTTATCAAATAATGATTGGGTTATTCATATCTTCATTTTCAAGAAATGACGTCATACAATACAAATGACAAATGATATGTCAATACACAGAATATTACCAATGGCATGCCAGTATTTTAATTGTTCAATGGTAGGCCAGTATATATTATAATTGACCAAATACAGGCCAGTATACATTTTTAATGTACCAATGGCAGGCCAATACACAAACTAAATTACCAATAAAAGGCCAGTATATGTCACAATCGACCAATTGCAGGCCAGTAAAGTCTTAATTGACCAATAACAGGCCAGTAGACATTTTAAATGACTAATGGCAGGCCAGTATATATTTTAATTGACCAATGGCAGGCCAATACACAGACTTAATTACCAATGGCAGGCCAATACACAGACTAAGTTACCAATAATAGGCCAGTATACATCTTAATTGACCAATGGCAGGCCAGTATACATTTTAATTGATCAATGAGAGGCTAATACACAGACTAAATTACCAATGGCTGGCCAGTATATATCTTACTTGACCAATGGTAGGCCAGTATGACGTCCTTATTTTAAAGGCTTTTTTATCAAGATCTTGGATCCTTGTAAGTTTAAAACTTTGGGCACTATTATAAAACTTTGGGTACCAGTATAAAACTTTGGATACCATTATATAACTTTGGGTACCAAATTACTAATTATTTTAAAGGCCTTATTTATCTAGGTTAGACTGAGGGAAGCCGAAAACGAAGAAACGGTGAAAAAATTGAAAGAAAAAATAACCGAACTTGAGGTAATATTTGTTTCCAGTATGGCTTTGAAACTGATTAGAACCGGTTCTCAGCCATAATGAAAAAGTATGTATAGCATATGAAAATATGAAAATCACAAGATTAAAGCCAGTTTTATAATTTAAACAGCGTAGTAACTCTAATCTTTTTCAGAAAGTCCGTACGTCCATTTAAAACAAGCTTATTTTTACTTTTTTGTCATTTTTTTCAACGATGTAATTATCCATTTATACTCTACAAATGTTAGTATTCGTTTGTCCTTCCATTTCAGATCTTCGCTTTTATGGGTGTTGTCATCCTTGTTTTAAAAGCGAAGCTTTTCTATAAATAGGGTCGGTCCGTCTGTAAAATATTAATGTTCATTTGTCCTACTAATTTTAGTGCTTCGCTTTTATGAATGTTGTCATCCTTGTTTCTAATTTGACTAGGTAAAAATAATAATTAGCATGGAGGGAGGGGACATTGGACTGTAAGTTACACTGATACCCAAAGTTATTGTTTATAATTACACTGGTACCCAAAGTTTTTATTATTTATTATTAATAGGAGGATGGACGGAGGTTCAGAGAGAAGGTTCCAGAGGATACTGTGGCAACTTTGCAGGTTAAATAGATAGATAGATACATATAGATAGATAGATAGATAGATAGATAGATAGACAGACAGACAGAGAGACAGACAGACAGACAGACAGACAGACAGACAGATGAGATAGACAGATGGGATAGATAGATGGAATGAAGAAATGCGGTTTTTTTTTAAACTTAATTATGCATAGAAAAAAAACAAATATATAAAATGCTTTATATATTTGGAAAACCTATGAGACATTTATGTTTCAAATGATTATTCTGACAAAATATGCAAAACCGGTTTTTCCAAAGACCTTATTTTTAAAGATTTATGGATTTGAAGGTTGTGCATAAATGCGCACATTTGTAAAATTTTAATTGCGCGGCTTGTATTAATAGTAGAAAAATGTTATACACACCTTTAGAATTGTCATAATCTCCAGTTTTTAGATATATAAGAACCATTCCTGTGCTATATGTAGTTTAGGAGCAAATAGGAGGTCTTTATTTCGTCACGTGACTATATTTTTTTCCAGGAGGAGCTGGCCGCCAGCAAGCTACGCGAGGCTGAAGCCAACCTGGCCCTGAAGGACCTCAGGACAAAAGTTGGGGAATTAAATATCATGTGGCAGAAACATCTCAAGAGGGCGGAGAGTCCCAAGGTGAGGCCAGGGATCTAAAGGGATAAGACAATGACCGATATTATTGATGGATCCCTGAAATATCATATCTAGTATATCCCCAATGATGATAAACAAAATTGCCCCTCCATAGAAAACAGTGTTTTAAACGTTTGAACACTCAACTTAAAGAACCAACCAATGTCTAGTTTAATAAACATCGCAATGTCCCCCTTTAAGGTCTAAGAAAAAAAAAATCCCGGATTGGATGAACCACATCGTCGCTTTGCTCCATCAAAAATCGCTGGTCTGCTCATTTTGCCCCCTCTAACCCTCACCTCGTGCCATTTTTCTGTGCAAAGATTATAATTATAATCTTTTGCGTAAGTCTGATTTTTTTCTTAGACCTCACAAATAACCAGACTTAGGTTGGGCAAAAGGTCCCGTGAGATTATCTCAAACCGTTTGGGCGTGGTGGGCCGAAAACCGCAAAAAATGGCCTAAAAATTGACCAGCCTGTCATTTTATTAAAGAAATCCATCAAAAATCACAATTTGAAATTTGCCCACGGCTAACAACTTTTTTCTCATAAAAGATAATGACACGAGACTTTCACTTGGTGAAAATTCAGCATTGTGGGCCGCCTAGACTTTATATTTGGTGACCCTGGGGTAACGGGTTCAGTGCCCCCCCACACCCACGAAGTGGGCATACTTTTGAAAATCGCGTTTTTTTTTCAGTTTTTCCCCTTAAAGGAGGGGAAGGAGTCGTTTTAGAGACTTCAAGCATCTCTTTGATGTTAAACAACTTTTTAGCGCGGACGTTTCTTTACTTATGATGGATTCGCCTCCGGTTAACCGTTTAGCCGTTATTTGCCGCCACAGGCGTGATTTTCGGCGATTTTTGCCGTTTCCGAGGTTTTAATGAACATTTAGAAGGGGAAAGAGTTGTCCAATCAAGTTGATGCTAAAGTACATTTTCGTAGGCAATTGCATTGGCTAAATTTCATGTGAAGTAAAATTTTTTGTACCTCCAACCGGTTTTGCTCCAGCTGAATTGTTTTACAGATAACCCCTAAAAACCGGAAAAAACGGTTTTTCAGAAAATGCACGGCCGGTTTTGGCCGGATCCGGCTCAAATTTTGCATGAAGTCATCCTTTGGTATTCCCCACAGTTGATACTTGATTTGGCAAGATCCCAGAAAAGTGTGGTATATCTAGGGGGGGGGGGGGACAACAACCTAAGATACCACTTTTAACGTCATTAGTTATGGCACGGTGTTGGGTTGAGACTTCACCCTATCACTTCCCCGATGACGAGCAGATGCGAAACATGTTGAGCCACAGTTGCTGTTTGATTTGACCACTTAAACTATATAGGAACCTAAGATACCAATTTAAAGGTCTTTAGTTTTGAGGTGGTTTTTAACTGACATTCAAGCCAATCACCTTCCAACGATGAGCAGATACGATACATGTTGAGCCAAGTTGTATGATTCAGCAGTTAGCAAGATCCTTTGGTACAGACAGACAGACAGACATCCTGTTACTTTATTATTATCTTAATCTATATAGGAACCAGAGATACCAAGTACACCAAAGAAATTGTTGGGCTCCCTGCTGGAGGGTAATAAGTCAGAGGCCACCAGGCTGGAAGAGGAACTCATGTCCTCCAGGTAACCTCAGGGGATCTAAAGGGATAAGACAATGGCCGATAAATTGATGTACATCCTCAATGATGATACACAAAATTATTCTTCTGTAGATTAAAATCAGTGGTTGAAACGTATGAATATTCAACTTAATGAATCAACCAATCAAAATTTTCAAAAGTCTTCAAAGTTGTTAAGGCAAGAAAATGTTATTATAAGACTTTGGGGACTAGTGAAATAAACAGAACATTGTCCCCTCTCTCTCTCTGGCTGCTAAAAGTACTGAGCAACTTAACTTTTTTATGTAATATATCTAAAGTTTCTTAGATATTAGTGGTAGGAAGGGGGAGGGGGTGTTATAGAATCTTCCCCCCTTAATATTCGTAGAAAACTGGATATAATACGATGCTAGACATATTTTTTTTCGTATGGATGAGAACCGGTTCTAATCCACCGGATATTAATCGGTTTTGAATGAATATGAGAAAATATTTTTTTTTAGACTAAAAGAAGTCGAGGCTATGGGCGAAGTAAAGGAACTCAGGCTTAAGGTCATGGACCTGGAGACTCAAAGAGAAGTCTGGAATAATCAGGTAACCAATAGCAGGGCTTCATTTTGTCACGTGACTAAAGATCAGCCAATAGCAGGGCCTCATTTTGTCACATGACTAAGAATCAGCCAATAGCAGGGCCTTCTTTTGTCACGTGACTAAGAATCAGTCAACCTATCAGTATCTACTTATCTCTCTATCTACCTTTTATATATATAAATGTATGTATATTGTATATATAGTATGCAGTAAGACCTACGAAAGAGTATTTTTAGGGTTTACAGCCTTTATTTCTTAATGTATCATCAAAAGTAGCATATGTTCTTGTTATCTACACAATTTTACACCAGATAAAGAAAAAAATTGTATCAATGGAGATTTTTAAGGCTAAAGTTTCTAAAAGCTTCTGAGAAAAATAATTTTTTGATGGATATATAATGTATTTCTGCTAACTTCAGAATAATATACAAAGAATAACCATTTTACTTGTTATTTACTTTTTATTTTACCTAAAAATATTAATATCTAATCTACCTAACTAACTATCTATCTATCTATCTATCTCTCTCTCTCCTATAATATCTATCTATCTATCTATCTATCTATCTATCTATCTATCTATCTATCTATCTATATCCAGGTAAAGAGACAGAGTGAGGAGAGTAGAAAGCTTCAAGAACAGTTAGACACTGCAAGCAAAGATCTATCTATCTATCTATCTATATCTATCTATCTAACTATCTATCTATCTATCTATCTATCTAACTATCTATCTATCTATCTATCTATCTAACTATCTATCTATCTATCTATCTATCTATCTATCTACCTATCTATATCCAAGTAAAGAGGCAGAGTGAAGAAAGTAGAAAGCTACAAGAACAGCTGGACTCAGCAAACAAAGATCTATCTACATATCTAACTATCTATCTATCTAACTATCTATCTATCTATCTATCTGTCTATCTATTTATCTATCTATATATCTATCTATCTATCTATCTATCTAACTAACTATCTATCTATCTCCAGGTAAAGAGACAGAGTGAGGAGAGTAGGAAGCTACAAGAACAGCTGGACTCAGCAAGCAAAGATTTGGTGCAGCTGCAGACTAAGCTCAGAGACTCACAAAGGAGGTAGGTTCAGAGTTAGATTGATTGATAGATAGATAGATTGATTGATAGATAGATTGGTTGATAGACTGCTTGATAGATTTATTAAAAGATTGTTTGATAAATTGTTTGATAGATTGATTGATATATTGATTGATAGATTAATTGATCGATATATAGATTGATAGATAGATTGCTACATAGATTTAAAAATAGATTGATAGATAGATTGATAAATAAATTAATAGATAGATTGATAGATTGATTGATAGATTGATTGATAGATTGATTAATAGATTGATTGATAGATTGATATATTGATAGATTGATAGATTGATAGATTGATTGATTAATAGATTGATTAATTGATTGATTGATAGATTTATGTCATGATAGATTGTTGGTTAGATTTAATTATGGATTGATAGATTTATTGAATTAAATAGAGACATTAGTAGATTACGGATTGATTGTTTATTATCTTATCATTGTACCAAATTGAAATAGTATTACAAGAATCTTTTTCCCACAAATATCTTTTTTAATCTACACAAGAGTTAACTCTGTTTTTTATAATTAGAGGGATACATTAATCATACGTCCATTGTCCTATCCCTTATTTATTCAAAATCCCTGTGTATGCTAGGATTCAGGGATTTGTGTATCATCATTGGGGATATACATCTATTTATCGGCCATTGTCTTATCCCTTTAGATCCCTGATAATATCAGCATAACAAGGATGTATCTAATTTACAGAAAATGTCAGGGATCTAAATTGATGTACATCCCCAATAATGATACACAAAATTACCACTTCTGTAGCTTAAAATTAGTGGTTGTAACGTTTAAACACTCAACTTAATTAGCCATCCTATCAAAAATATCTAAAGTCCCCAGAGCTGTTAAGACAATGAAAAAGAAAATGTTATTATAAAACTTTGGGGACTAGTGTAATAAACAACCTATTGTCCTATCCCTTAATTATTTAAAAATCCCTAGGTTTGGAGAAATGGAGGGAAAGCTGAAGGAAGACCTAATGATGGCCAGGAACTTTAATCAATCAATAAATTAACCCCTAATCAATACATACAACCAATAGGAGGGCTTGGTTTGGTCATATGACCTCGTTACAACCAATAGGAGGGCTTGGTTTAGTCATGTGACCTTGTTACAACCAATAGGAGGGCTTGGTTTGGTCATGTGATACCAGTAGGAGGGCCTGGTTTGTCTTTGCAACCAATTGGAAAGCTTGGTTTGGTCATGTGACCAGTGTACAACCAATAGGAGGGCTTGGTTTGGTCATGTGACCTCGTTACAACCAATAGGAGGGCTTTGTTTGTCTTTACAACCAATTGGAAAGCTTGCTTTGGTCATGTGGCTACTTTAAAACCTATTGTAATTTTTTTTTTAAAAAGATCACGAAACCTTTGGTATCAATGTATAAGTGTCTTTTATTGCATGACAGACACACTGACGGACAAATGAAGTTGGGAGGGGGTTTTTCAATGTAAGAAAAGCTTATGCTAAAAATTTGAAGGCTCTAAGTGGAATATTGCGGTCACTGGAGCCATTTAAAGATTGCTATAGACCTCGAGAATCAGGGCCTGTAGGATCATACCTGGAACATGAAATTGACTTGAATGCCTGTTTTTCATATAAAGATAGGATATTTTAGTATTTTGGTGACATAAATGCTTTTTTTAAGCCAAAAATGTTTTTGCTTTTTTATACAACATAAAGTGTTGCCAAAAAATGACATCATACAATAAATTGACCAATGATAGGCCAGCATACATTGTAATTGACCAATGGTAAAATTTATACTGGCTTCTAATTGATCATTTTATTGTATGACGTCATTTTTTTGGATACACTGTTTCTACATGCTTCAAAAGTTATAAATACTTATTTTTGTACAGGTTTCGTGATTTTTTACGTATTTTCTTTATTTTCATTAAAAACAACAGTTATAGTCCCTTTCCTGACCACTCCTCTTAAGGGGTGTTTCATCGTATTTTCACAGTAGCTTTTCTCCTATTTCTAGCCCCTGCGAGGCAATCACCTAACTCAACCTAACCTAAAGTCACCTAATAAAAGCTACTGTGAAAATAGGATGGAACACCCCTTAAGAGGCAATGTCACGAAAGGGACTATACCTGAAAGAAACAACTACACATACTTATTGATTGATTGATTGATTGTCGTGTAGAATACGCGATGCAGAGAATAAGCAATGTGTTGCTGAGCTGACTCAGAAAATATCAAATCTTGAGTACAAGGTAATTAACCAATAGCAGAGCTTTATTTTGTCAGGTGATAAGAAATAAGCCAATAGGAGAGCTTTATTTTTATCGCTTAAATAAATTTGAACCAATAGCAGAGCTTTATTTTGTCAGGGACTAGAAGTTATCCAATAGGAGAAAACCGCTGACGACCAGACATACAATTGTATAGCTATTTGTAAATGGGAGTAAAAAATTTACTGAATCAGAACTATAGATTCATAGTCTTCTCAGAAAAGGCCTTGAGGAGCAGAATCAGTAACTTTTTTTCGTTTTAAAATATCTCGTTCCTAGCCTTAGAAATGACTAGAAAACACCATTTTTTAGGGTTTTTTTTGAGAATTGTCCAGTTTGTTGAGTTTTTTTTGAGATTTTCTTATTGGTGCATTATTTGCCAAATGTACCACTTTTCTGCACTACCTCTCCGATTTTGTTAATACTCTATATTTTGGTCCGTTGGGTCATTCAAGGATGCTGGATGGCTAAAAAAAAGTTTCAGAGTCCCTGGATGTCTAGATAGATAGCTATTTATGAAAGTGGGTAACAAAAATTTCAAACACCCATTTTTTCACAATTTTAAAAATTAAATTTTTCATCAATCTTACATCCAACCTATACATTTTATACACCAAAATGATCGTTTATTCATGTAAAAAGCGCACATAATGCTTTTTAGGCCAAAACTCTAAATTTACAGGGTGTCCAACAAAAAGTGTATTTTGGATATCTAGCATAATACCCAAAATACCTGTCCGAAAAAAAATCCTTTTTTTTTGGCTTAAATCCTGTGTTTTATCTGTGGGCATATGTGGTATATAACGGTTCAGACCATCCGGGACTAAAAGGTTGTCAAATTTCACTTTGAGACACCCTGTAAATGTGATTTTTGCGTCTGTAGTGCTAAAACTTGGTCCAAATTGGCTATTTTTTTTCAAATTACTCTATTACGATCGCGGGTTTTGTCCAGGGTTAGTTAATTCCATCCTTGGTTTTTTTAGAATCAAGAATTGGTGGTGGAGGGAGACTTGAGCTCCTCTATAAGCGAGAGTAACCGTGTCAGAGAACTGCAGGACAAAGTGGCAAGTCTCAGGGCCCAGGTAACCAATAGGAGGGCTTGGTTTGGTCATGTGACCTTTTTGCAACCAATAGGATTGCTTATGTAGGTCATGTGACCTTTATCTAACCAATAGGATTGCTTAGGTAGGTCATATGAACTTTATCTAACCAATAGGAAGGCTTGATTTTGTTTTTGTACACAAAAGGTCATTAATCATAAGAGCTTTTATAGTGCCATTAAAAATTACGGCATACTGGCCCACCATTGGTCAATTAAAAAGTATATTAGCCTGCCATTGGTATTTTAGTCTGTTTATTGGTCATTTGTATTGTATGACAACATTTTTTATAGGCACTATAAAGAGCTTCTAATTTTAAAGATATGAGTTTTCATGAAAATTAATTCTTTAATGGTGATGGTTTTATGCATGTTGAGAGAGATAGATAAATGGCAGGCAATAAAATATGTGGCGCTTTCCCTTGAAGTTCCTTGTTGAGCTTAGAACCCCACCCACTTTAATTTGAGAATAGAGGGTGAGAGGGGAGAATGGTGTTTGTTTTTTAAATCAGTTCAGGTTAGGTTAGGTATATTGGGTCCTTTGTAGCCCTGAAGGGTTAGTGCCCCCTGCATAGTAAATTCATACCCCTTTTTTCAATATTAAAAGGGGGAGGTGAGGGGTGTACTTTTAATGCTCGACCAGAACTTTATAGGGAAAGCACCAAATATTTCATGTTTTTTTGGACGTGGAAGGGCACTTAAATAATTGTACTGTATGAGAATTATAATAGTTATTTATCGCATTGTATCATAGACAGTTTTCCGCTGATATTGAAATGAAAAATTATAAGATTGAAACCAGTTTTAATGGCCCTGAGGGGCCAAAGACCTGGGCTAACACGACCTGTATTAATTTTAGTTTAATTATTGTAGAAAATTGTCTTTAATACGATGCTATACATGATTTTTTAGTATGGCTGAGAACTGGTTATAATCCAGCGGATATTGATCGGTTTGGAAGCCATACTGGAAAATTACTTATATGCACATTCACTAATTTACTAATCTTAAGGGATCTTAAGGGATAAGATAATGGTCAATAAATTAAACATTCTCAGTCTCAATCACTAATCTATAGCCTAGTTCACAAAAGACATTGGTTGACCTCTGGAAATTTTAGGTTGACCTAAAGAAGCTTTAGGTTGACCGATTTTATAAAGGCATTTGTTAGTTTTACTGGTATAGGTTGACCTACAGAATATTTCGGTCGACCTCTACAAGTTGTTTGTGAACTGGGCAATAATCTTCAGAAGGGGTAATTTTGTGCATCGTTATTGGGCATTTACAGCAAATTATCACCATTGTCTTATCCCTTTAGATCCTGGGTTCCGTTGTGTTTGATTTTAAAAGTGACACTTCTTTGAAGCTCTATGCTTTACTAATGTTTCATGTTTCACCGCTTTTAACACAACAAGCACATCTGCACACCACAAGACACAGTGGTCCTAAAGGCAAAAGAAGTTTGACTAAACCCACCAGAAAAAAGGATGACAACATCCATAAAAGCGAAGCACTGAAACGGGAGTACAAACGGACATGAACACTTGTATAGTGTCTGAACTGAATAATCAGAATATAAAAGTATAAGAGTCAAAGCAAAATTGTAAGTAAATTTGATGCAAAACTGCTTGATACAGGATAATGTTTATGGACATACTTACATTTTTGGGACTTGATTATAGAGTTGCTTTGTTTATAATATTGTTCTTTGTTGTCCCAGAAATCAATATACCAAAAATCAGATAAAACGGATAATTAGATCACATAAAAATTTGTTGTTATAAAAGTAGAAAAATCATCATATTTAAAATGGACGTACGGACATTCTGTTAATGATTATAGAGTTGCTACGCGTTCTAAATCGTACCTAACTACTACAGGAATCACTATGCAAAGTTTGAAATTGATAGGATAATTATAACATGCCTAAATTAACGAATAAAAGCTATCTATCTCGGACGGACGGACATATGGACGGACCGACCCTAATTATAGAAAAGCTTCGCTTTTAAAAAGGGCTATATGGCCATCAAGTAAACCCATTGGGAGGCCAGGAACTGATTTTCTTAAAATCATAGCTGTTCCTTCTTGGGATTTATTCAATTTTAAAGATAATAGACCAAAATCCTTAAAAATCAAGGTTGTTTGTCCATATTTTTTGTTAATTTGGTTTAAAATCCATGTGGCGTATATCTTCAGAACCCCTGTGTGCAGAATACTAATATTTCAGACTAACGGCTTCCAACTGCCAACACCAACATGCACCCCACTCGTCGAGTATAAACTATTTCTACCGTATAAATAAGCACCCAACCTACTAGGTAAGCGGTACAAAATTTTGCACTGCAATAGCTCAGCTATATAATAAATCTGTATATGTAATACAATTTATGGAGTATTAACTATTTCTACCGTATAAAAAAGCACCCTATAGTTAAGCGGTAATAAAATTTGTACTAAAATAGCTCATTTATAGAATAAATCTGTACATACATATAATACAACTTGTGGAGTATAACTTTTACTACCGTATAAATAAGCAACCACTACACTAGGTAAGTGGTACTAATAGAGGATTAATTTTTTCGCGCAATTCTTAAAGCTATCATTTTGGGTTTAGTCAAATGCTCTTATTAAGTTAAAGTGTTCTTAATTATAACCAAATGTATATTTGTGAAATGATCCATAGTTAAGAACAGTTTGACCTAATAACAGCATTTGACTACAACCCAACACCAAACTTTACTAAATTATGCGCCAAAAATGACCCTCTTTGTACAATAATAGCTCAATTATAGCATAAATCTGTACATATATGTAATACAATTTATGGAGTATAACTATTTCTACGTTTCTACTATTCTATAAATAAGCACCCTCTAGTACTAAAATTTATATTAAAATAGATCATTTAAAGAATTTATCGTACAAGTATAAACTATTTCTACCATATGAATAAGCATTCTTAGGTAAGACCAAGAAAGTCACTCAAAAATTCAGCATGTGGTGTAATAAAAATGAAGGATTATCCATCTCTTTTTTAGGGTTTGTCATTCCCACTCCTCCTCTACTCATCACTCATTTTTTTGAGCAACTTTCTTTGTCTTCATTATATAGAAACATAATATAATATAAAATTTGTAGTACAACAATAGCTCATTAAAAAGTTATTCGGTACATTTCTATAATAATATTTTATTTTGATTATTGTATAACCCTAAGGTCAGATCTTGAAGAATGTATTAAAATTGCACTGCTTGTATAAATTATCACTAAACTTTACTAACCAAATAATATATAACTATTTTATCCTTATAATTAGGTAACAGAATCTTTGTGTGTTTTAATGAATGTTTTGTTATCTGCTGAACTGATATGGTTCTCCTTTACAGTGTAGCTTTGCATAGGTCCTTTGAAGGTTTATAACTATTTTGAAAGAGAGTGCAACCTCACTTCCAAGAGAAATAGCCAAAAAATCAAAAAAATATATTTTAAAGCCGCTAGGTAGTGCCAGTTTTGTAGTTCATGAAACTAGCGCCACTGCCGTTTTAGATAATTTTGTTTTACAACTTATATTAGAATAGACTTATAAGAAAAAAATTAAGTGCTACTAGAGGCCTCTAGGAGGTGTAGCCACTAGGGCAAATTATAAAATAGATAAATGAGAAAGTTAGCAGGATCTTTTGGTACAATTTAACACAAAAACACACTTTAACTATTGATTGGGTTTGTAGCATGTTGAAAGCAAGGATATAATTTTACTATGGTGATGGTGTTATAATGATGTTTGATTTAGACAACTAGTGGCTTTGTCCCTAGGCTCTAGGGGCTTTCCTACATGAGAGAAGAAATAAAAAAAAAAGTTGCACCATTTGACAAACACACATTATGGGGGGGGGGGGGGGGGGTGTCTCATCTCCTAATAAAATATCTTAAAACCACTGCATATTCCCAGAAGAGTAGAGCCAAATTGGTTGAGCGGTAAATATGATTTTAAGATTCAGACAGACAAATAAATATAGAAGGACAGACAGACGGACAGACAGACAAAGGGACAGGCAGATAGGCATATGAATCAACCTATATATACGGCCTGACAAACAGACAGATGGACAAACAGACAGACAGACAGAGAGACAGACAGACAGAAAGACAGACAGACAGACGGACAGACGGACATATGGACAGACGGACATACAAACAGACAGACGGACAGAGGGACAGAAAAACATATGGACAGACATAGGGCAATGGTCAGACAGACGGAAAGACAGACAGACGGACATACAGACAGGCAGATGATTCAACATATTTATATGGTCTGAAGGACAGACAGACAAACAGACCTACAGACTGACGGATGGACAGACAAACAGACAGACAGATAGACAGACAGACAAACACACGGACAAACAGACTGACGGAGGGACAGAAAACATATGGACAGATATACAGACAGACAGAAAGACAGACAGACAGACATGTGAATAGACAGACGGACTGACAAACGGAAAGTCAGACAGACAGACTGACAGACAAACGAACAGACAGACAGACATTGTTCTACTTTATAATCTGGGTGTTATTTAAGGTAACCAGCCTGGCCCTGATGAATAGTAAACTGACCCAAAGTCTCAGTATGCACAATCTTGCTACTTCTTTTGGGGAGGATTCTGATGAATCAGGTAGATATGTTAATTTAACCAATAGGAGGGCTTGGTTTGGTCATGTGACCTCATTACAACCAATAGGAGAGCTTGGTTAGGTCATGTGACCTTATTACAACCAATAGGAGAGCTTGGTTTGAATAGTGAGCTCACCTAAAGCCTCAGTTTTCACAATCTTGCTACTTCTTTTGGGGAGGATTCTGATGAATCAGGTAGATATCTTTATTCAACCAATATTTAACTATTTTAACTAGGGTTGGGTTGAATATCTGGTTAGGCCAGATATCCAGCCATTTTAAATTTCCTGCCGGATACTAAATATTAAAACTATCCGGTCACCAGATATCCAACTGATTTTTAATTCTGGATATCCAGTTATCTGGCCGGATATCCGGAAATTTGACTGATATCCAGCATTATATATCTGATATCTGGCATAAGAAATCAGCCAGATATCTGGTATCCAAAAAGTATCTGGCCCAACCCTAATATTAACATATATCTATCTATTTAGGTTGTACCCCGCAGGGCTCCCCCGGGACAAGCCCCAGCAGATCCAGCCTGAACCTAGACTTGGGACACCTGTCCTTCTCCACATATAGTCTAAACAGAACTATGTCCAATAACTCCAACTCCTAGCATATATTCATTCTTGTTACTAGTTATCTTTATTTGACCAATAGGACGGGTTGGTTTGGTCATGTGACCACTTTACAACCAATAAGAGAGCTGCGTTTGGTAATGTGATTCATAACAACCAATAGGAATGCTTGGTTTGGTCATGTGACCACTTTACAACAAATAAGAGAGCTGCATTTTGTCATGTGATTCATACCAACCAATAGGAGGGCTTGGTTTGGTCTAATAACTTAAACTCCTAGCAGCAGCAAATATATTCATTCTTGTTTTATGGGGATCCTGTGCAGTTTTACAGTAAAATGTTTCTTGAAACTAATATATTCAATATTCCTGGTAACGAATATCTTCAATATTCCTGGTAACGATTATCTTAAAAAATCTTTGAACTTTAAATACTGCTAGCTTACTTACTGACTAAATCGGTATAACAAGGCCTACAAACAATCTGGAATAGCCAAGATCCAGCAATGCTTCACTGAAGAAAAAACAAGTAAAATATTTTTTTTTTTTGCGCATTTATGTGCACTGCAAGATAACTGTGCATTATTCCAGATTATTTTTAGGCTTTATTTTGTCAGTTAAAATTATGTGCAAGCATAATCTATCCGTTCCATGGTTTTGTCATTAGCATCCTTTAAAGTTCATAGATTTTTTGTAGACAATGGTTACCAGGAAGACACATTACAATCTTTCCAGATTTTGTATTACTTTTGCGGTACATGAATCCAGTTACGTCATATTTTTCTTTCCCGAAAAAGGGAAGGGGTAAGAAAATATCTTCAAAAGAGATGGGGAAAATCCCCTTTTCTCCCATATCTTTTTTCTTCCCCCCTTCCCTTTTTCGGGAAAGAAAAATATGACGTAACGGGAATCATGTTCCGCAAAAGTAATACAAAATCGGGAAAGATTGTAATGTGTCTACCAGGAACATTTCACTGTAAACTGTACTAGATCCCTATAGTAGTGATGTCACCTAGCGGTGTAAATAAAAACTATTCCAAGTTAAGTTACAAGTGAAAATAAGGAACTTTTACACAAATTGCCTCTCAAGCACTGAAGCCCCCTTATTGATATTTTTTAATGATTATAATATTTTAGTTGTGACTTTATTTGCGGTGCCCTAACCCTGTTGGGCTATCCAGTGTCCAATTTAACCTAACCTGATACAATAAAAATGAAGAAAACCACCCCCGCTCCCTTTTTCAATTATTTTAAGAATAAGGAGAAGGGGTTTCAGTGCCCAACAAGGTAGTTTAAGTGTATGCTCCCAAAATAAATTTTTTCTAATACCTACGCAACTAAACTAAATGTTATTGGTAGCGGTAAAATCCAGGGATCTAAAGGGATAAGACAATGGCTGATAAATTTATGTATATCCTCACTCATGATATGCAAAAATTACCCTTGTGTAGGTTATGAACAATCAGTTGATACACGTTTAATAACTCAACTTAATAAAAGAACTTATCAAAAATCAATAAAAGTCCACAAATTTGTTACACTAGTCCTAAAAATTTTTATAACGTTTTCTTATTCGTTGGATT
This sequence comes from Acartia tonsa, assembly GCF_053477335.1. Lineage (NCBI taxonomy): Eukaryota > Metazoa > Arthropoda > Copepoda > Calanoida > Acartiidae > Acartia > Acartia tonsa. The sequence continues at coordinate 22,728,338 of NC_137274.1, forward strand.
ACAAACTTTGGTAGCTTTTATTGAATTTTGATTGGTTGGCTATGTTTCCAAACGTTTCAACCACTAATTATAAACTGCAGAGGGGGTTATTTTGTGTATCATCATTTGGGATGTACATCAATTTATCTGCCATTGTCTTATCCCTTTAGATCTCTTTGTAGCACCAACTGTATAAGAACTTGAAGATGCATTTTTTTTGTTAAATGAAACATTTGAGATTAATGCCATCAAGGGGCATAATATTAAACTAAAAATACTCAACACTATTATGCTTCGTTTGGTCATGTGACCTTGTTACAACCAATAGGAGTGCTTGGTTTGGTCATGTGACCTCGTAACAACCAATAGGAGAGCTTGGTTTGGTCATGTGACCTCGCAACAACCAATAGGAGTGCTTGGTTTGGTCATGTGACCTCGTAACAACCAATAGGAGAGCTTGGTTTGGTCATGTGACCTCGTAACAACCAATAGGAGAGCTTGGTTTGGTCATGTGACCTCATTACAACCAATAGGATTACTAACAATATTATGCTGCAAATATTTAAAGCAACTTTCTGACTAACGGATCATGGAAAGAAAACGAAGTAGTAGGTTTTGTCGCATTTTCACAGTAGCTTTTCTCCTATTTCTAGCCTCTGCCGGGAGTTCTAACCCTGCAGGGCAATCATTAACATTCATCTAACCTATCAAAAGCTACTGTGAAAATACAACGAAGCCCGCTACTTTGTTTTCTTTCCATGATCCTGATTATCTAATATCACAAAACCCTATCTGAAAATTTGAAAATTTAATGCAAAGGGGTAGTTTCCCGAAATGCATTTGAACTTAATTTAGTGAACCGCATATTTTTTGCTAGCTAATTGGTTAAATCATATTTATATGGCATACATTTGAAAGAATTTCAATTTTCTACCACGTAGTTTTGAAAATATCATGACCTGAAAATCGTCTTTTTGTGATATATGCAATTTAAAAAGACGAATTTCAAGTCTTAAACTACGTGGTAGAAAATTGAAATTCTTTCAAATATATGCCATATAAATGTAGTTTAACCAATTAACCAGGAAAAAATATGCGATTCACTAAATTAAGTTCAAATGCCTTTTATAAAACTACCCCTTTGAAAATAATAAGTTTTTAAAAATTTAGGTTAGTTTTTTAATTGTATTTTGACTTTTAATAATATCAATTTGGCAATAATGGATTTTCAGTATGACTTTGAAACTGATTAATATCCAGTGTATTAGAACCGTGGTTCTCAGCCATACTGAAAACTCATGTACAGCATCGTATTACAGACAGTTTTACATCACTATTAATTTAAAATCATAAGATTAAAGGTCATTAGGGGGTGAAGAGCTGTCTGTAATACGATGCGATCAACAACTATTTCAGTAAAGAAAAATTTTATATACATATGTGTACTATTAATATATGATAGATGATTTTGTATTTAGAGGTATAGTAACCCTCCCCCCCCCCCCCCCCACCCACCATGTTATTTTGTTTGTAGATTATAGTCTTTTTAAAGATTAAAGTTATTATACTAAGAACAAGGATGACAACATCTATAAAAGCTAAGCTCTGAAACGGTAGGACAAACGGACATCAACACTTGTAGAAGTGTCAGAAGCAGAATATAGAGGTATAAAATTAGTAAAAAATCATCTCGATATAATCAAGTCCTAAAATGTAAGTATGTCCTTAACAGTATCTTGTATTTGAGTTATTTTGCAACAAATTTACTTACAATTTTGTTTATACTTTTTTTCTACTTATTCAGTTCTGACACTTTACAAGTGTTAATGTTCGTTTGTCTTTTTCTTTATTTTAGAGCTTCGCTTTTATGGATGTTGTCATCCTTGTTTTTTTTTACACATTTTTGTTAATTTTATTTTATATTCTATATTTATTGATTACGATCAGAATTTGTGATTTTTATTATGATATGACATTTGAGTTGACTAAGTGGCGAGCATTTCTCGATAATATACAGAGA
>NC_137274.1:22735336-22745336 GCF_053477335.1 Acartia tonsa
AATTTCCTTTTTTTCTATAAAAAGGGTAGTTTGTTTATTATGATTGGAGGTGTACACTAATATACCGTCCATTGTCTTATCCTTGAAAACAGTTGTTCTCAGGAATCTAAAGGAATAAGACAATGACAGATAAATTGATGTACGTCCCCAATGATGGTAAACAAATTACCCCTTTTGTAGATTGAAAATTTTCTACTTATGTAGATTTAATGAACATTTGTTGTTTTTTTTGTACTTTTTTTCTATAAAAAGGGTAGTTTTGTTTTTTATAATTGGAGGCGTACATAAATATATCGTCCATTGTCTTATCCCTTAAGATCCCTGATAATGATAAATTAGATGGGCATATACAGCGGTCTTTCTTCAATAACAGACGAGAAAATCACATTTCTCCCATTAGTGTTACGGACTGACTGACGGACTAACAGCGTGAATTATAAAGTTGCTTCCCTACTAAAATACAGATAGCGAAATCAGAGGTGGATTCTTAAAAAAACTTTTTGGCTCACTGCCTCACTAAAATTTGTGAGGATTGCTAAAAATTTTGTGAAAATCCTCCAAAATCGCATTAAAAATCTACAAAAAATTTACAAAATCTTATGTTAATAACCCTTTTATGATTTAAATAATTTTTGTAGATTTTTTATAAGATTTTGAAGTGTTCTCTCAAATTTTTTTAGCGAGCCTCACTAAAATTAGTGAGGCAGTGAGTCAAAATGTTTTTTTTATAGAATCCACCTCTGGACTGCGTATTTTTAACCGGAAGAAATTAAGGGAATAGTTATTTGTCGCATCGTATTATAGACAGCTTTCCATGGATAGTAAAAGGGGGGGGAAGGGAGCGGGAATTGTAAGAAAATGGTACACCGACAAACGTCCAAATATTTTTAAATCTTCCAAAATAAAAAAAATCTTCCAAAAATGTAAAAATCCAATCTAATAAAGCACACAGAGACAAAATTGAAAACCGAAATTTATTTCTTGAATAACTTTGTCCACAGGGTGAAATTTAAAAATCCGTCCGACAGTTAGTCCAAAGTCTGTGTTGGCTACCCAACGGCATGGTTTCGAACCCGATACAACCTTTGCTTTACAAAAAACGACCCTTACCTCTCATACTTTATAAATATGATTTGGATTGGATTTTTACATTGTTAAACTGTTAGTACATAATTTTTGGAAGATTTTTTATAAATCTTGGAAGATTTAAAAATATTTTTTTTGGAGGTTTTAATTAAGAGATGTCGCATTAGGTCGTTTGTCGGTGTACCTTAGAAAATTACCACATCTTAAAGTTAATGGTTGAAGGGGGGGGAAGTAAATGTTAGACAAATTCTCATTAAAGGCCTCACGACGAACGGACAGACAAAAATTTGTAATTATAGAGAAGCTTTGCTAAAAAGAAAAACTATTTTTACGTTATTTATTTTATTAATATCCAATTAAAGGCTACTATATACAAATTTTCAAATATACAATTGTTAGTTTATAATTGTTGTTAGTATAAATAGTAAGGTATATTCCAGTAAGGCTTCCAAACCAAGTCATATCCGCTGGATTAGAACCGGTTCTCGGCCATACTAAAAAATTATGTATAGCATCATATTACAGACAATTAATTACTTGGGACTAACAAAATTGGTGTTAATTTTATAATTTTCATTTTAACATCTGCGGAAAGCTGTCTACAATACGATGCGATACATATAACTATTCCTTCAAATTGCCCGTTAATAACTGACTCCCCCCCCCCCTGCAGCCCTATTTTTGAAAAAATGAAAATAAGGGCGGTGGATAGTTCTTCGTGTGTTTTTGGGTTAGGTTAGGTTATATTGGGTATTGAATTAGCCCCACAGGGGTTAGGCTTAAGTAAAAACTAACCCCTGCCCGCAACCCCCCCCCACCCCCCCCCCACCCCATTATTTTAATGTATTAAAAATAAAATGGGGGGGGGGGGGAGGTTCCAGTGTTTATCTGGCACTTTGTGGAAAAGCACATCTGAAAATAATTAAATTGCGCAATAAAAAAAAATTAAGCGACGCTTTTCTATAAATAAGTTCGGTTAGTCCATCCGTCTGTCCGAAACGGATAGATTTATTATTTAATTTAGACATGCTACATTTGTCATATTGATTTTAAACTTTGCATAGTGATTCCTATGACAGTTAGGTACGATTTAGTAAGCGTAGCAACTTTATAATCGTTACCAGAAAGTCCCTACGTCCATTTAAAATGAACCTAGTAAAAGTGTCTGACTCTGATTATGACCTAAAAAAATAAATTAGCCAATGAGAGGAACACAGTAATAGTGTCGGACTGATTATGACGTAACAAAAAAAATTAGCCAATGAGAGGCCGTTATTGACCAATGGTAAAATTTATAGTGGCCTCTCATTGGCTAATTTTTTTTTGTTACGTCATAATCAGTCAGACACTATTACTGTGTTCTGTATGATACAAATATCCTATTCATATGATTTTTTTTATAAACTTTTAATGTAATATTATTGGCAAAACATTTCTATAATCAAATCCTAAATGAAATTATGTCCTATTAAAGTATCTTATATTTACGCAATTTTGCAACAAATTTATGTACATTTTTGTTTAGACTTAAGAATTAATGTTCTGCTAATTAAATTCTGACACTCTACAAGAGTTATTGTTCGTTTGTCCTTCCTTTCTGATTTTAGAGCTTTGCTTTTATGGATGTTGTCATCATTGTTTCTTTTTCTAAAACTTATTATTTTCATATCTTTCTTGAATTTTTAAATCCATCTCTGCTATTTATAATAATGAACACACATAATTTATGATAAAAATTAACTAAAATTTTTGTAGCATCCTTAAAAATGCCAAGAAAGCACAAAAACCCACCTCCCTTATTTTTCTAATAAATTGAAAATAAGGTTGCAGGCATGCTTAAGCCCTGCGGGGGCCCTAATCCCAATATTTGTACCAAAAGTAACATAACATAATATTTAAACAATAAACAAAAACTACCCCACCGGCCACCCCTTCCCTTATTTCAATTTATTTTAAATTTAGTAGGGGGGGGGGGGTAGGGATGGTGGATTTAGTGCTCAAAAAGGCACTTTGAGAGAAACTGCAAAAAAACCTTCATAATGTAGGTAAGGCTATACAATAAATCATTTCAAAATACTAAATATTAAAAGGTTTTTAAGGGATGACTTTGGGGTATCTGAGAAATAAATAGAATCTGGGGTGTCTGATAATAGTCTTTTTATGGCATTGTATTATAGACAGCTTTCCGCGGATATCAAATTGAAAAAATTAAAACCAGTTTAGTTAGCCCTGAGGGGCTGAAGGCTCAGACCAACAAAACTGGTATTAATTTTATAAGTTTTATTTTAATATTCGTGGACAATTGTCTGTAAAATGATGCTTTACATGAATTTTAGCATGGCTGAGAACCGGTTCCAATCCAGCGGATATTAATCGGTTTCAAAGCCATACTAAAAATCAAATTCCCATTTTGTAAAGGGGGAGGGGGAGAGTGGGTTGTGGAAAATTAATGAACATTTCATTAAAACTAATTAATTTCTTTACAATTCACCTTAAAATATATTACAAATCACATTTTTGTATTTAAATAAAACATAATTTTCGTCACTGAAGGGTTAAATACTGGGTCTAAGGTCTTTTATCATGTTTAGTATCACAACCAAGTCCATGCTTAATTTCTACTGATTTATAGAGCACCTTTACGGTTTATGGGCCATTCCTTAGAAAATATGTCATAGCATTATCACTCTATATTATATTGTTAAATAGAAACTGTTTTCCAGTATGACCTCAAAACCTGGATTAGAACCGGTTCTCAGCCGTACTGAACAATCATGTATCGTGTTATATCCAGTTTTCTACAAATATTAAAATGTTTATGTTTAAAATGACAGGTGTCCCACAGTATTTCACTAATATACATGAGTTTGTAAGAGCAAGCTTAAGCTCTAGGTTCAATCACATATTAGTTGTGTAACCTATAAGAGCTTATTGGTAAAAGCTCCACTTTGCGGATGTTTAATATGGCAGGTGTCCCACTTTATTTCACTGTAATATGATTGACAATCTCCTTATGTATGTGTGAGTTTGTATGAGCATTAGGGGAGCTCTAGGTCCAACCTCGTTTTAGTTGTGTAACTTATAAGAGCTCATTGCTAAAAGCTCCACCTTTGCTGATGTTTAATATGGCAGGTGTCCCACTTTATTTCACTGTAATATAATTGACAATCTCCTTATGTATGTGAGTTTATAAGAGCAAGCTTAAGCCCTATGAAAAATCACATTTAGAGTCAAATTGTTTACCTTATGGTTATTTAAACTTGTTGATGGCTGCCACTGTCAAAGGTGACAAAATGACTCTTTGATCCACAGAGAGAGAGAGAGAGAGACATAAAACTCCCTAATTATGTGGGTTCATATGGGCAATCTTAGGCTCTATAACAAACCATCTGAGAGATTCTTGCTTGTGTAAGTCTTTGTTGCATATTAACTTTATTTGTTAGTTGCTCTGGATCTGGAACCGGCTCCGAGGAGCCACCTCCAAGAAAAGTGGATCCGGAAACTGTGTGTCAGAGATTCTTATTTATCTCCCCAGAGGTTTGGTCTTGATGAAAGGTGGTGAGAGAATCCTAGCAATTAATGTTCTTAGAGAGTGTTTTTTAACTTTGTAAAGTAGTACAGTTACTCTTTGTTTTTATTTTTCTGTTTTTTTTTGTCAGGCTTTCTATACCTCTGATGTTTGTCTGTCTGACTGTTCTCATGTTTGTCTGTCTGACTGTTCTCATGTTTGTCTGTCTGACTGTTCTCATGTTTGTCTGTCTGACTGTTCTCATGTTTGTCTGTCTGACTGTTCTCATGTTTGTCTGTCTGACTGTTCTCATGTTTGTCTGTCTGACTGTTCTCATGTTTGTCTGTCTGACTGTTCTCATGTTTGTCTGTCTGACTGTTCTCATGTTTGTCTGTCTGACTGTTCTCATGTTTGTCTGTCTGACTGTTCTCATGTTTGTCTGTCTGACTGTTCTCATGTTTGATTGTCAGTCAGACCATCATACTGTCTGTCTTTCTTTCCAACTATTGTTCTGTCTATTAAAAATGGCATAGAGTAAATGTAAATTTCTTAGCTGCTATTTATATAACATTTTTAGGTCTTTTACTGAATTTTGATTGGTTGGTTCATTAAGTTGAGAGTTCAAACATTTCAAAGATCCCTGCAAAAGTCCCCCTCCCTCCAAGTTTCAAAACACTCTCTAGTACCCAGAAGGGGTAATTTTGTGCATCAACATTGGGGATGTACCAAATTTATCGGCCATTGTCATACCCCTTTAGATTGTTCAATGGAGTAAACGTGAATTTCTTAGATGCTATTTAGGATAAACAACTGTCTTTGAAAACAAACCAATAGTTGCTACAAAAGGGCAGAAAACAATTTTGTTGAAACATTATGTGTATCATCATGGGGGATGTATATCAATTTATCAGCCATTGTTTTATCCCTTTAGATCCCTGCCAAAGTCCCCTCCCTCCCAGTTTACAAACACTCTCTAGTACCTAGAGTAGAGGAAGATGGCACAAATGCGGAACTGGTGGTGAATGAAGGTGCAGAGGAGACACCAGAGTCACTACTGGGGGCACCTGATGCTGATTGAGATGATCCTCCTAGAATTTTTTTAACGTAAACCATTTTGATTTACTAAAATAAACTTATTGTTTTTTTTTTCTTTAAATCATAGTAGGTAGTCATCTATATAATCAAATAAATCTGGGGATTCTAAGAATCTAGGTTATACCCCCCCCCCCTAAGATAAATCGCCTATAGAAAAAAGTCCCCCCCCCAAAAAAAAAAAAATAATATTTCTTTCTTTAACTAAAATTACTTTTTCTTTAAATCTAAAATAGAAAAAAAGGCTATTAGCTCAATTCAACTCCCCCTCCTCAACGGTTTCAAGGCAGGAATAATGTATAACCAGCAAGCAAAATAAATCTAAAATAATATTTTGGGGGCAAATGGAGAGGTTGTCAACGACAGCTGAAAAACATGTATAGGTTTCGTGATTTTTTTTGAATTAATTTTGTTATTGGTATAAGCTGGTCTCAAGGAGAGTAACCACTAATAAATATTCAATGGATTATTTCCTAAATTTGCAGGCTGGAAGGATGAAGGCAACAACGGATGTGAGGAGATGGAGGGTGGTGATGCACCTATAAGAGGTGCTGGCACTACAAATTTATTATTCAGACAAACATTTAATGCATCCTCCTTGTTTTAATTAATTAATAAACACTTTAATTAACCAATAACACACTTAACTTTTAAGTTTATTCTTTGTTAATACATTTTCAAGTAGACATTACAAAAACCATAAACACACTGCCTTGCAATCCTTTCAACAATCTTTTTGCACATTTTGCCTGGTTGTGGCACGCGGAGCGCCATACATTTTACAATGTTGCAGAAATATTTGCAACATCCTTTGATAGTTTTCCCAGTGATCTTAAGGGATAAAGTAAAAACCCACGAATATGGCTTGGCATCAGGAAGATGATGATTTTGAACTTTGGCTCAATAATGGGTCATAAATAAAGTTGTTAGAAATGGTTCCTTCTGCTACAAAATTAAATGCAGGACCTTAATAGTAGTTAGAGTATAGGAAATGTCTTAGACCAAAACAGGCGCAACTCTCTACCATGCACAGTTAGGTCTTCCCAATCAAAATCTAAATTCATGATCTGAAAACTTTGGGTACTTTTCATTAAACTTGATTATATGGACTGGCAGTTTAAATATTTTCCATTAATAATTCTAATCTACAGAGTGGGTATCTATCTTTATATCATCTTTAAAAAGTGCATCTACTCTATATTGAAATTCCGCTGGATCAAAACCGGTTGGAGGTACACAAATTTTTACACAAAATTTAGCCAATGCTATTGGCTAAAAAAAAGTATTTCAGCAAGAACTTGATTAAACAACTCTTTCCCCCCACTAAATGTCCATTAAAACCTCGAAAACGGTAAAAATCGCCGAAAATCACGCCTTCGGCGGCAAATAACGGCCAAATGTTTGTCTGTTAATAACCTAGTGGTGGAAAGGCAGTATGTGGTGGAGAGGAGACATCTACTCCTATACATTTTCATATAATCATTAGAATTAACTTTTCCAGTATCACTTTCATATAATCATGACAATTAGCGATTCCAGTATCGCTTTCGAAACCGAGTAATATCCAGTTGATTAGAACCGGTTCTCAGCCATTTAAAAAAATTATGTATAGCATAGTATTATATTTCTATGAATATAAAAGTGTACTTCTAAGTTAGATGTTTGTTATATAGTTAGATAGTTAGTTAGATAGATAGTTAGTTTGAATGTTAGTTAGAAAGATAGCTAGATATATAGTTAGATAGATAGTTAGATAGATATTTAGATAGATAAATAGTTAGATAGATAGTTAGATAGATAGATAGTTAGATAGATAGATAGTTAGATAGATAGATAGTTAGATATATAGTTAGATAGTTAGATGGATAGATAGATAGATAGATAGATAGATAGATAGATAGATAGATAGATAGATAGATAGATAGATAGATAGATAGATAGATAGATAGATAGATAGATAGATAGATAGATAGATAGATGGAAAAGCTGGTTCTTGGTTTCTTGCGCTTGGGAGGAGTCCTGGTCTGATACGGGTGGCCGATGCGTCGAGATCCAAAGGGGAATCCACCTTAGATAGATAGATAGATATATAGATAGATAGATATATAGATAGATAGCTAGATAGATAGATAGATAGATAGATAGATAGATAGATAGATAGATAGATAGATAGATAGATAGATAGATAGATAGATAGATAGATAGATAGATAGATAGATAGATAGATAGAATGATAGATAGATAGATAGATAGATAGATAGATAGATAGATAGATAGATAGATAGATAGATAGATAGATAGATAGATAGATAGATATATAGATAGATAGATAGATAGATAGATAGATAGAATGATAGATATATACATAGATGAATAAAAGGATGAATAGATAGATAGATAGAATGATTACTAAGATTATATTCCTGAAGATTGGGAGGCAGATGGTGGAGGCGGTGATGGTGTTGATGGGGGTGAGTATTGTGATGGTGATACTGGTGGGGATCCTAAACAAATAATAATTATAACAAGGATGACAACATCCATAAGAATGGATATCGGGAAAAAAATTACTATAGAGCAGTGTCATACAGTATACTTTAAACTTGATAAAATAGGGAAATAACAAAACCTTTAAAATCAAGCAACCTTTAAAATCACTAAAAATTCAAAAACCTAGGAATCGATCTAGCACCACAATTAATGGAAAAATCTTAATGAAACTTGATGGAAATATGTAAAATATGAAAATATTTATTCCTTGATTATTTCAGCCTTCATCCTGAATAGAGATCGAGAAAATCTTGAAAACCTTAAAATCAAGGAATCGATCTAGCACCCCAATTAATAAACAAATCTTAATAAAACTTGGTGAACTTATTTAGAATGTAAAATCAATTAATTCCTGAAAATTTCAGCCCTCTATCTTGAACAGGAATTGAGAAAATCATGTTTCCCCCAATTCTTTAATTACGGACAGACGGACGGACGGACATTCGGAATTATAGAGTAGCTTCACTACTAATTATAGAGTAGTAATAATAACATTATCTTATTCATTAGCTTGACAACTTTGGGGACTTTAATCGAATTCTTACTTGTTGGTTTATAAAGTTGAGTGTCGAAATGTTTCAACCACTAACAATAAAAGACAAAAAGGATAATTTTGTGTATAATCATTGGGATGAACATCAATTTATCAGACTTTGTCTTATCCCTTTAGTTTTCTGAAGGGGGGATAGGGGGAGTTATTAAAAATGATAAACTGATCAAGTTGCCTTTCTATCTATCAAGCAAATTTATGACAATCTATCTATATTTGGCAATTATCAGTCAATCAATCAATCTTTTTATTCATTATTCATTATTACCAATGGCTTTATCTAACAACCTACAAATTATTAATCTATTAATAAAGCTTCAACCAATTAATCAATAAAGCATCAATAAATCTTTAATGAATCAATAAAGCAATCAATCATTTAATAAAACTTCAATCAAATAAGTAAATATCAATCAATCAATCAATCAATTATCAAAACTTCAATCAATCAATCAATAAAACTTCAATCAATCAATCAATAAAACTTCAATCAATCATTAAAACTTCAATCAATCAGTAAATCTCAATCAGTACAGCTTCAATCAATCAATAAATGTCCAATCAATCAATCAATTACTGATACCTGAGTCTTGTATCCCCCCACTGCCCATGCGCATTGATAGGAAATACTTGGTGGCTGCCTGTCTTTCCTGTTCCCGCTCCTCTGCAGTCTGGCGCCTAGATAGATAGATAGATAGATATATAGATATATAGATAGATAGATAGATATATAGGAAATACTTGGTGGCTGCCTGTCTTTCCTGCTCCCGCTCCTCTGCAGTCTGGCGCCTATCAAATTAATTATTAGAATTAATTTTATAAATAGGATGCTATACATAATTTTTTGGTATGGCTGATATTAAACAGTTGTGAAGCAATACTGGACAATATAACAATCTATCTATCAATCAATCTATCAATCTATCTATCAATCTATCTATCAATCTATCTATCAATCTATCTATCAATCTATCTATCATTCTATCTATCAATCTATCTATCAATCTATCTATCAATCTATCTATTAATCTATCTATCAATATATCTATCAATCTATCTATCAATCTATCTATCTATCAATTTATCTATCAATCAATCTATCAATCAATCTATCAATCTATCTATCAATCTATCAATCTATCTATCAATCTATCTATCAATCTATCTATCAATCTATCTATCAATCTATCTATTAATCTATCTATCAATCTATC
>NC_137274.1:22750336-22765336 GCF_053477335.1 Acartia tonsa
TGACCGACTTTATGGCCGATTTTTGTCCGGCTTTTACTACAGACATATATCATGAATATCGTGGCTTCTATTACAGCTAGAGACCTATAAATTTTTTGGTAAATCCTTGAGCAATAATAAACAGATAAAAATATTAATTGGCACCGCCAACCGCCGTTTTACCGCCGTAACCGCCGAAAATGGCGGTTTCCGTTATTTGCCGTTTTTTGGCGATGATTAGAAAAAGTAATTTTTTTGTTATGAAAAATAAAAGTTCGTCCTAAAATTTGGTCATCCTAGCTGCAAAATTGGCCGCTCTACAGCTGTTTTAAAATTTAGCGGCTGGCCGCTAAAAAGCGGCTAAGGAGCGGCCTGACCGCTATGACTAGAAAAAATTATTTTCTCTAAAAATACACATGAACCACCAGAAAAAAATTTTACGTCTTTATCTGTAACAGAAGCCGAGATAGAGGGGGGGGTCAATATGACCCCCCCCCCCCCGATCTATTAAGGTGGGAATAGGGGCCCGATCTGTAAGGGTTAACAACTTTGATTGGTGGCTTAAAAAGTTTAATATCCAAACGTTTCAACCCTTAATTGTATTCTACAGAAGGGGTAATTTAGTGTATAATAATTAGGGATTTACATTAATTTATCGGGCGTTGTCTTAGCCCTTTAGATCTCTGCTTATACTACCGCCATTCCAAAAATTAAGTTTCCTGATGATGATGTGACAGCCAGGCGGCCGCGGCCGCTGGATAATCCGCCAGTCCGGCTGCAGCCGCTGACAGCGGATTGGCCGCCGCCATGCTGCGGAATTGGGCAGCGGCCGCAGCTGCGGCCGCTGCAGCGGCCATTGCGGCGCCCGGAGATGAACTGCTACTGGCTGCGGTGGTTATTGGAGATGTGGCCGCGGCTAGCGCGGCTGCATCGAAGCTGCTGCTAAACGGCTGTCCGATAGAGAACGGTACTCCACTGAAATATAATAAAAATGTGCATACAAATGTCTGGTTATCTGTTCAGTGTTTGATAATCTGATATCCAGGTCTGATAATATCAAGAAATTAAGATTTATCAATCAACCAAAGAGTTGGTTGTCTGTTCGGTGACGATTACCCAATATCGAGGTCTGATAATTTCCAGAAATCAAGATTTTGCCATCAACCAAAGAGTTGGTTATCTAATCAGTGTTTGATCACCTGTTATCAGGCTCTGAGTATTTCCAGAAATCTGTATGCAGTCAACAATCAAAGAGTTGGTTGTCTGTTTGGTGTTTGATTAATTGTTATCAGGGTCTGATAATTTCCAGATAACAGTATTCAGTCATCAATCAAAGAGTTGGTTGTCTGTTTGGTGTTTGATCACCTGTTATCGGGGTTTGATGACATCCAGAAATCAAGATTCAGCCATCAATCAAAGAGTTGGTTGTCTGTTTTGTGTTTGATTACCCAATATCGGGGTCTGATAATTGCCAGAAACTAAGATTAAGTCATCAATCAAAGAGTTGATTGTCTGTTTGGTGTTTGATTATCTGATATCAGGATCTATTAACATCCAGAAATCAAGATTCAGTCATCAAACCAGAGATTGTTGTCTGTTTGTTGTTCGATTACCTGTTATCCTGGTCAGATAACATCCAGAAATCAAGATTAAGTCATTAATCAAAGAGTTGGTTGTCTGTTTGGTGTTTGATTACCTGTTATCAGGGTCAGATAATATCTAGAAATCAAGATTCAGCCATCAATCAAAGAATTGGTTATCTGTTCGGTGTTCATATATCTGTTATTGGGGTCTGATAACATTTATAAATTAGTAATCAGCCATCAATCAAAGAGTTGGTTGTCTGTTTGGTGTTTGATAACCTGTTATCGTAATCTGATAACATCCATAAATCAAGATTCAGCCATCAATCAAAGAGTTGGTTGTCTGTTCAGTGACGATTACCCAATATCAGGGTCGGATAATTTCCATGTATCAGTATTCAGCCATCAATTAAAGAGTTGGTTATCTGTTTGGTGTTCGATAACCTGTTATCGGAATCTGATAACATCCATAAATCAAGATTCAGTCATCAATCAAAGAGTTGATTGTCTGTTTGGTGTTTGATTATCTGATATCCAGTTCTGATAATTTCCAGAAATCAAGATTCAGTCAACAATCAAAGAGTTGATTGTCAGTTTGGAGTTTGATTATCTGATATCAGGATCTATTAACATCCAGAAATCAAGATTAAGTCATCAATCAAAGAGTTCGTTGTCTGTTTGGTGTTTGATTACCTGTTATCGGGGTCAAATAATATCTGGAAATCAAGATTCTGCCATCAACCAAAGAGTTGGTTATCTAATCAGTGTTTGATTACCTGTTATTAGGCTCTGAGTATTTCCAGAAATCTGTATGCAGTCATCAATTAAAGAGTTGGTTGTCTGTTCTGTGTTTGATTACCTATCATTGAAATCTTAAAATTTCCAGAAATCAAGATTCAGTCATCAATCAAAGTGTCAGTTGTCTGTTCCAAGTTCAAGTACCTAATACCTGGACTTAAACCTAGTTCACAAAAGACATAGGTCGACCTCTGGAAATTTTATGTCAACCTAAAGAAGCTTTAGGTTGACCGATTTTATAAAGGCATTTGTCAATTGTACTTGTTAAGGTTGCCCTACATAATAAATTGGTCAACCTCTAAAAGTTGTTTGTGAACTGGGCATTAATAGTGCCAGATCCTATTATGTTACACCCTTGATGGTATAAATTACCTGAGGCCTGCAAGATGATGGAAATGTGAGGGTATGGAACCGGGCTCCTCCTCCTTAATACTCCTTGAGTCCAGGTCCAACTGTCCATCCTAGGAGCAGCAAAAATCATAAACACTTAAATAAGTGCTATAGAATAGTTATTTATCGCAACATAATATAGACAGCTTTCTCCGGATATTAAAATCATTTTTTTAGCCTAGATATTTAGCTTTACAACTTTTTATTTAAATGAAGACTTGATTTACGTAATTATATAGAATCTTGGAGACTTGTTATTATTCTAAACTGATTAACATCTGATGGATAAGAACCAGTTTTCATCCACACTGAAAAATCAAGTATATCATTGCATTATATCTAGTTTTCGACTAATAAAAAAACATAGAATCATAACATTAAAACCAGCTTTGTTAGTCCAAGCTTTCAAAACTAACAAACCTGGTTTTAATCTAATAATTGTACATTTTTTATCTACAGAAAACTGTTTATAATACAATGCGATAAATTATTATTTTTACCTCCTCCTTGCTTTCTTTTATGTTAGAGTTGACTTTATCAAATTTATGTAAATATATAAACGCTTGGTCACTTGAAAGGTCAATCATTTATACCCAGAAGAGAGGGGAAAATGGGATGTTTATTACACTAGTCCAATAGTTTTATAAGAACATTTGGATATAGTCCCTTTTGTGGCAACGCCCCTTAAGAAGCGATTCTTCGTATTTTTCATAGTTGCTTTTCTCCTAATTTTAGCCCCTGCAGGAGGCTCTAACCCCACGGGGCAATCACCTTACCAGATATAACCTCACCTAACCTAGAATAACCTATTAAAAGCCATTTTAAAAATACATAGAATCGCCCCTTAATGGGCGTTACCACGAAAGGGACTATTAATTCCCAAACATTGTATTATTCATTGGTTTAACAACTTTAGTGAATATCGAATGGTATCCTTATCGGGGATATCCATCAATTTATCAGCCATTGTCTTATCTCTTAAGATCCCTGATTTTACCTCCTTGTCTTCAGTGTCAGTGTCTCCCTCCTCCTCATGAATACCCTCTGATTTGTTTTATGTTAGAGATAACTTTATCCAATTTTATGTAAATATTTTAACGCTTGGTCACTTGGTAGGTCAGTTATTATTATTTTTACCTCTTCGTCTTCAGTGTCAGTGTCTCCCTCCTCCTCATGAATACCCTCTGCTGCCTCCTCTGCGCTGTCAAGAATATTGGATATGGAGAAAGATATCCGCTTCTTTTCCTCCTCACTTCTGGATAGATAGATAGATAGATATATATTTGACAGATAGATAGATATATTTTGGACACTTAACTAAATGAAACTACTAATCAAAACTTATTAAAAGTCCCCAATGTTGTTGAGTCAACGAATTAGAAAACATTGTCATAAAACTTTAAGGACTGATGTAATAAATGGCCCATTGTCCCCTCCCTCCCTGGAAATTGATAACATGTTGGTCAAAAGGTCAAAATATGTAGGAGACATTGGGCTGTTTATTATACTAGTCCCCAAAGTCTTATGGTAACGTTTTTTATTCGTTGGCATAACAACTTTTGGAACTTTAGTGAATTTTGATTTGTTGGTTAATTAAGATGAGTGTTCAAATGTTTCGATTCAAACACTTATTTTAATCTACAGAAGGGGTAATTTTGGGAATGTACATCAATTTATCGACCATTGTCTTATCCCTTTAGATCGTTGCTTAATATGGCATCGTCAAAAGGCCAATAGCTTAGATCATAGCTACTTATTCACTAACAACTCGTAGAAAAATTTTTAAGTTCATAATTAGCGCTGAATCAGTTTTTCAAGTATGGCGTCGAAACCTTAAAATATCCGCTGGATTAGAACAGGTTCTCAGCCATATTAAAAAAAAAATTCATGTATGGCAACAATTTTTCACAAATATTAGAATAAAAAAAACTGGTTTTGATCGTTTAGGTTTTCCTTTCAATATCCGCAGAAACACAGTGGGATCTTTTGCCCAAAAACGGGACATTTAGAGTAGACTAAAGTAAACTTCAATAAATAAGCTTGTATTTGAAGAAATGATGTAATTTCTTTTGCTTTAACTCGGAAATAACTTAAATTTTGCCTCTGTTAACTTCTAATGTGCATTTGGTAAGTACGTCTTGCTGTTTTGGAGGAGCGAAGCTACCCTATTTTTAAAAAATCTATGAAACTTCATAACTTTAGTTAGGATAGGAATATTTTAACAAAATCAACGTCTATGTAAATATTTCTTCAATGCAAACAATGTTTGTGAACAAGAATATAGCGTCAGGTGCACCCAGTTCGAGTCCCGGCATTTTTAGGTAGGTCCAGTATAAGTAAAATAGGACACTTATAAGGCATGTTTTCAAATATTTTTTTTACAGATATAAACAACAATAACATAATTTTCAAAACACTTTTGATTTTGTGTTAATACCTTTATTCTAGGTCTAGCTATTTTCATTTAAAGTTTGTATAAGAATATAAGCATAATTACTTAAATTATATTCTCTCTCAAACGTATATTTCTCTCTCTCTCTGATGCGTATATAATGTTTTTGCAATATTATAATTAATCTCCAAATTTGAATTTCTGCTGGACCAAAACCAGTTAGAATTACAAATTTTTTTAGAACACATAAAATTTAGCAAATTTAATTACTAAACTAAAAGTATTTTTAAGTCATCTTTATTTAACGACTCCTTTATCCCTTAAATGTCCATTAAAACCGCGAGAACGGCAAAAATCGTTAAAAATCACGCCAACGGCGGCAAATAACGGCGAAACGGTTCGCCAGAGGCAAATGATGCATAAGTCAAGAAAGATCCGCCTTAATAAGTTTGAAAATATTGCAGAGATGACTTTGGGCTCTAAAATGACTCCTTCCCCCTCTAATGGGGGAAAATTTGAAATTAACAAGAACGAAATTGTTCAAACCATGCAATGTAAAATGCTCAATTACTCAAAAACGGACAAGAGGCCCCAGGTTGTGAAAACTGTTTTATACACAATACATGTTGTATATTAATATTATTATTGCAAAACCCGGGGCCTCCTGTCCGTTTTTGGGTAAAATGGAGAAAACTGATTTTTTGGGGTTAAAAATCTTAATATTTTTGGTGAAATTTTCTCACAAAATGTCAATTTACACCACCAAAAAAATATTTTTTTAAATTTTTTCTTTAATTAGACATTGGTACAGGTATCTGAAAAGTACCTCAATAAATTTTTTTTTTCATAAGATGAACATAAATGTATTTTTTGTTGCCTTGAAAAAATTGTGTAAAAAAATCTGGAAAATCATCAAAACTGAAAAGAAATTTTTCACTACCTTTTTTAAAAATGGCATAAACCCGCCAAAAATTAATATTTTTTAAAAATTTCTTTTCTAGCTGTCTACTTACAGCCATTATTAGGTCCTAGGATAGATAAAAGTCGATTTTAGATTTTTTGGATGTCCCGATTTTTTTCAAAAGATCCCACTGTGAGAAAGCTGTCTATAGTATGATGCGATAAATAACTATTACAGTTTAATTTAGACCAATAAATTTTTCAAAAGATACTATTAACATTTTTATGATATTATGAAGATTTGATAATCAGATGTTTTCTACTAAAAGGATGACAACATCAATAAGTAGCAAAAATCCTTATACTAAAGTAACAGGATGTTTGTGTGTCTCTGTGTCTGTGTGTTTGTTTGTACCGAAGGATCTCGCTAACCGCTGAACCGATCGGGTTCTCCTTTACAGGGTAGCTTCTCATAGGTCCCGGGAAGGTTTATAACTATTTTCTTGGGTGGTTGGACACCCTCCCAAAAAATTAAACCCCCTCCCCCCTAAAAAAAAGATTTTTTTAACTAAAATTAAAAATTGGGGGGGGGGCAAATTTTTTTTTGACTCCCCCCTCCGCAGGTGCCCCTAGAGGCCTCTAGGGGCGTAGCCGCTAGTAGATGATATAGTAAAAAACGTAAAAATACAAAATTTTTCAGATAGATTATTTTAATCCTGATTAAAAGACCAACATTGATTATATGCTGGATGCTCATTGATATATGGAATCTGCACTGAAAATTTCATACTTCTATCTCGAATGCTAGCCAAAAATCCGTTTCCCCAAATATTTTCTAAGAAAGGACAACAAATAGACATTTCAAATTATAATGTAGCCTTGATCAAATTAAAAAATAATTGTGTGTTCTATTCCCCAAAGTCTTTAAAATGAGCCAAAATAAGAAAAGTCGCATTAGTTCTACTACCAAAAGTCTAATACAGTCAAAAAATAAATTTTAGAGTAATAGGACAATTAATAATAAAACTAAAACAGAATAGTTATTTATCGCATCGTATTATATCATTAATTATTAATTAATTATCTAAGGAAATTAAAATGGAAAATTAGAAGATTTAACAAAACTGGTATTAGTTATTTCTTTCATCGTATTATATACAGCTTTCCGCGGATGTAGAATGTACAATTATAAGATTAAAACCAAAGGCATGGGCTAAAAAACTGGTTTTAATCTTATGATTATACATTATTATATTCATAGAATGCTGTATATGATACGATGCTAGACATAGTTTTTTCGTATGGATGAGAACCGGTTCCTATCCACCGGATTCGAATGAATACGAGAAAAATCTTTATTTTTATTGAAATAAAGCTTTACCAAGTGTCTCAAAAATCAGCCATGTGACGTCATAAAAATGAGGGATGAGAGAAGGGGAAAAGAACTAACCATGATTATTCCTTATTTTTATGACGTCACATGGCTGATTTTTTTAGACACTTTGTAATGCTTTTATTGTAATATTTCTAGAAAATTGTCTGTAATACAATGCCATACATAATTTTTCAGTATGGCCGAGAACCGGTTCTAATCAGTTTCAAAGCCATACTGAAAATATATTTCTCCTTGTATGTGTTTTTTTTTCGTATCGTGTTATAGACAGCTTTCCGCGGACATTATGCGGATAGTATGACTGAGAACTGGTTCTAATCCAGCGGATATTAATCGGATTACCTTGGTATCGTAGGAACCGGTTCTGTCATTGTTCCAATAAGATCTCACAACTTGTATTGACCAATCAGATTTCAGAATTTGTTGAACACCTTAAAACAATATTCAATATACTAAAGTAACAGGATGTCTCTTTGTGTGTCTGCGGTTTGTTTGAACCAAAGGATCTCGCTAACCGCTGAACCGATCAGGTTCTCCTTAACAGGGTAGCATCTCATAAGTCCCGGAAAGGTTTATAACTACCACCCTCCCAAGAGAAATCACAAAAAATCTAATTTTATTACGTTTCTCGATATGACAAAAAGAGTTCAACGAAACATAAACGTCAAACGCGACGTAGCCATATTTATATAAAAAAAACGTTTAAAGTGCAACTAGAGGCCTCTAGGGGGCGCAGCCGCCAGTTCTTATATATAAGAGTATCCATATGTTTATCTGTCTTTACCGAAATATCTTGCTAACTGCTGAACCAATATGGTTCTCCTTTATCTATCTATCTATCTATCTATCTATTAATCTATCCATCTATCTTTCTATCTATCTATATATTTATCTATCTATCTATCTATCTATCTATCTATCTATCTATCTATCTATCTATCTATCTATCTATCTAAACACCAATCCCATCAGGTCATGAAACAAATTGTTTGTAAAATTGCTGGCAAACGGGGGGGGGTCAGCCCTAGGAGGGGGGGGGGGCATTCCACCCCCCCCCCTTGCACAGTTGAATTTCCACCCAGCCCCCATCTATAATCCAACTGTTAACTTTACACCTTACTATGACTATAGGAACTGTATATTCCTAGAATCTAGGCGCTTTGCGTTGCATGATGGCCAGTAAAATATGCAGGGAGGAAGGGGACATTGGGCTGTTTATTACACTAGTCCCGAAAGTTTTATAATAACGTTTTCTTATTTGTTATTTTATTAGTATGTTTATTAAAGTTTAGAGTGTCCTAATGTTTCAACCACTAATTGTATTCTACAGAAGAGGTAATTTTGTGTATCATCATTGGGGATGTACATTAATTTATTGACCATTGTCTTATCCCTTTAAATCCCTGCGTAAAATTAATATACAGGGGTGTAGAGAACAAGAAAAAGGGTCATATAACCATGGATCTAAAGGGATAAGACAATGGTCAATAAAACGATGTGCATCCCGAATGATGATACACAAAATTACCCCTTCTTTAGATTACAAATAGTAGTTGTGAAACGTTTAAACACTCAACTAAATGAACCAACAAATCAATATTTATTAAAGGTCCCCAAAGTTGTTAAGCCAACTAATAAGACACTTTTTAACAAGCTTTAGGTCCCAAAGAGAGAAATACATGGAACTGTTTATTACACTAGTCCCCAAAGTTTTACTATAACGTTTTCTTATTTGTTAGACCAACAACTTTGGGGACTTTAGTGAATTTTCATTGGTTGATTCATTAAGTTGAGTGTTCAAACGTGTCAACCACTTATTATAATCTACAGTTTTGTGTATCATCATTGGGGATGTACATCAAATTTTTGGATCTTTTACATGACCTTTTACGGCTGAAATTACAAAATTTTGCCGCTGAAATTTGGCGGCAAAAACTGGATAATAATACAAGTTACAACTATTATCTATAATATAATGAGAGGGGAGGGGGTTATATGTATATGTATAAATGTTCGTTTGTTCGTCTATGTATGTTTGACCAATATATTATATATAGACCTTTTTCTTAGGGTAGGCTAATATCAATTTCTTTTTTTCTCTTTTTTCCCTCTCTCTCTCTATCTCTCTCTCTGTCTCTCTCTCTTTTTTATTATATCTCTCTATCTTACTCTCTTTATAATTACATTTCTTTCGCTATCTCTCTCTCTCTCTCTCTCTTTCTTTTACTCTTAATTTACTCCCTCTCTCTCTCTCCTCTCTCTCTATCCCTCAAGCTCTCTCTCTTTCACTCTTTTTTTACTCTCTCTCTCTCTCTCACTCTCTCTCTCTCTCTAACGCTCTCTCTCTCTCTCTCTGTCTCTCTGTCTCTCGCTCTCTCTCTGTCCCTCTCTCTGTCTCTCTCTCTGTCCCTCTCTCTGTCTCTCTCTGTCTCTCTGTCTCTCTCTGTCTCTATGTATCTCTCTCTCTCTCTTTGGCTCTCTCTCTCTCTCTCTTTCACTCTTTTTTTACTCTCTCTCTCTCTCTCTCTCTCTCTCTCTCTCTCTTTACTTTCTCTCTCTCTCTATCTCTCTCTCTCTCTCTCTCTCTCTCTTTCTCTCTCTTTCACTCTTTTTTTACTCTTTCTCTCTTTCTCTCTCTTTACTTTCTCTCTCTCTCTCTCTCTCTCTCTCTCTCTTTCTCTCTCTCTCTCTCTTTCTTTCTCTCTCTCTTTCTCTCTCTGTCTCTCTCTCTGTCTCTCTGTCTCTCTCTCCCTATCGTTTTATTATTCGTTGGCTTAACAACTTTCGAGACTTTAATGAATTTTAATTGGTTGGTTTCATTAAGTCGAGTTTTCTTACGTTTCAACCATTAGTTGTAATCTACAGAAGGGATAATTTTGTGTATCATCATAGGGGATGTACATTAATTTATCGCCCATTGTCTTATCCATTAGATCTTTGGATTATAAATCTACCAAAATTAAAGGAAAAATGTTCGAATCATTGTTTGTCGACATTTTAGGCTTCTTAATTTTATGTTAAAGACTTGAAATAATATTTTTCCCTATCCCTTCAAAAAAAACCTATTACGTTTGGGTATCTTTTTATATATATCTCTCTATCTATCTATCCTATCTATTTATAAAATGTAACTAACTAATAATCTATCTTATTATCTATCTTAATATATATCTATCTATCTATCTATCTAATCATCTATCTAACTAATTCATTAAATCTATATCTCTAAATATAATACAAAGTAGCTTGATGTCTGTCCGACCCTTAAGATCTCGGTAACCACTGAACCGATTGAATTTTACTCTTCAGGTAATATACCTACTGTTCCTGTGGTGGTTTTAGGCTATTTTCTTAGGGGGGGGGGGGGGGTGGGGACACCCACAACACCAGAAAAAAAAAAAAATCCCCCCCATTTTTTAATGTATTAGTGGTTGCATCTACAATTTTTTTTTAGATTACTTCCTGGGGCAAAGATCCTAGAGGCTAGGGGCAAAGCCGATAGTCTGATATAATGTATTTAATCTATCTATCTTTCTATCTATCTATCTAATAATCTCTCTATATCTCCCTCCAATAGTAATCAACAGATATCCCAGATGTTTTTAAAGAGAAAATAATTTGATAATAAAACCATCATATAATCATTATAGGCAGAGAGAGAGAGAGAGAGAAAGAGATAGAGAGAGAGAGAGAGAGAGAGAGGGAGAGAGAGAGAGAGAGAGGGGACAATGGGCTGTTTTATATACTAGTCCCCAAAGTTTTATAATATCGTTTTCTTATTCGTTGGCTTAACAACTTTGGGTGAATTTTGAATTTTGATTGGTTGGTTTATTAAAGGGAGTGTTCTAATGTTTCAGCCACTAATTATAATCTACAGAAGGGATAATTTTGTATATCATCATTGGGGATATACATCAATTTAACAGCCATTGTCTTATACCTTTAGATCCTTGCATTATACTAGTAGCGAAGTTACTTTATATAAGAAGGTCTGTACGTCTGTAATGGTTTTGCCCGTTAAAATCATACTAGCAGCGCCAAACATTCCTGTAACAATCTAGATATAAGACAATGGCCAATAAATTGATGTGTACATCCCCAATGATGATATACAAAGTTACTCCTTCTGTAGATTAAAATTAGTGGTTGAAACTTTTGAACACTCAACCTATAGAACTAACCAATCAAATTCACTTAAGTCCCTAAAGTTGTTAAGGCAACGAATAAGAAAATAACGAAAACTTTGGGGACTAGTGTAATAAACAGCCCATTGTCTCCTCTCTCTCTGGGTTTAATCCCTAAAGCATGTTAGAATTGTCCTAAAAACCTTAAATTTTGCATTTTGATACCTTTAATAGTTAGGTACAATTCATTTATTGATTTTTTTAAAAAGATTCATGATAATTTTTTTTTGATTCTACATTCCTAAAACGTCAAGAAATAATATCATACGAAACTACATTATTATCTGCTGGATTAGAACCGGTTCTAAGCCATACTGAAAAAGCATTTATTATAAAATAAAATTGCAACATGAATAACAGTTTTTTTAGCCCGGGCCCAATGGGTTTTCAGGGCCAGCAAAACTGGAATTAATATTTCTAATGATTTTTTCCTTTTATCATCCGCGAAGAGCTGTCTATAATACGATGCAATACATAATAAGTTCTCACATTCTTTTTTATTTTATTTATTTAAATAAAGAAGGTTTAATTTTGTCTATCCTCATGGGGAATGTAATCAATTTATCGTCCATTGTCTTATCCCTTCAAATCTATCTACTTATCTATCTATCGATCTATCTACCTATCTATCTATCTATCTATCTATTTATCTATCTATCTATCTATCTATCTATCTATCTATCTATCTATCTATCTATCTATCTATCTATCTATCTATCTATCTATCTATCTATCTATCTATCTATCTATCTATCTATCTATCAATCTCTCTATCTATCTATCTATCTATCTATCTATCTATCTATCTATCTATCTATCTATCTATCTATCTATCTATCTATCTATTTATCTATCTATCTATCTATCTATCTATCTATCTATCTATCTATCTATCTATCTATCTATCTATCTATCTATCTATCTATCTATCTATCTATCTATCTATCTATCAACATATCGCCCATTGTCTTATCCCCAAAACTCCCTGGAGGCTAACACAATAAAATAGTGATAGTGAGTCGTAACAATCTTTTAATTGAATAAAGATATCTACTTTGCAATATTAATAGTGTGTTACATAAACCTTCTTCTGTATTTGCAGAGCAAAAAAATCATAGAAGTGAATAGATATAAATAAATATAGATAAAAATCAAGAAAGATAGATTGATAGGAAGATAGATAGATAGATAGATAGATAGAGAGAGAGAGAGAGAGAGAGAGAGAGAGAGAGAGAGAGAGAGAGAGGGGAGAGAGAGAGAGAGAGAGAGAGAGAGAGAGAGAGAGAGAGAGAGAGAGAGAGCGAGAGAGAGAGAGAGAGAGAGAGAGAAGAATCAAATGGGAAGAAAAATTGAATCGGTGAACCAGCTATGTCTACAGTGCAATATTACAGTGTGTTACATAAACCTCCTTCTGTATATGCATAAATAAGAAATATAAGAAATAGTTATTTCTCGCATTGTATTATAAACGTCTTTCCGTGGATATAGAATGTACAATTAGCTGGAAATAATATGTGTTACGAAAGAGTGAAAAATAGAACAATGGGTTGGTAAGAAAAATTATCTCTCCTTCTCTCTCTCTCTCTCCCTCTCTCTCTCTTTCTATCTCTCTCTCTCAATCTCTCTTTCTTTCTATCTCTCCCTCTCTCTCTCTCTCGCTCTCTCTTGCTCTCTCACTCTCGCTCTCGCTCTCTCTCTCTTTCTATCTCTCTCTCTCTCTCTCTCTCTCTCTCTCTCTCTCTCTCTCTCTCTCTCTCTCTCTCTCTCTCTCTCTCTCTCTCTCTCTCTCTCTCTCTCTCTCTCTCTCTCTCTCTCTCTCTCTCTCTCTCTCTCTCTCTCTCTCTCTCTCTCTCTCTCTCTCTCTCTCTCTCTCTCTCTCTCTCTCTCTCTCCCCCTCTCTCTCTCTCTCTCTCTCTCTCAATTAAAAAATTTAATAAGCTATGTCTACAGTACAATATTACAGTGTGTTACATAAACCTTCTTCTGTATATGCAGAAATAAGAAATATAAGAAATAGCTATTTCTCGCATCGTATTATAAACGTCTTTCCGCAGATATAGAATGTAAATTATAAGATTAAAACCAGTTTTTTAGCTCCAAGGTGCGGAAGGCTCCGGCTAAAAAAAACTGGTTTTAATCTTATGATTGTACAATTTTTATATTCGTAGAAAGTTGGATATAATATGATGCTAGACATGGTTTTTTTGTATGGATGAGAACAGGTTCCTATCCACCGCATTCAAATGAATACTAGAAAGATATCTGCTTTACAATATTACAGTTTGTTACATAAACCTTCTTCTGTATATGCAAAGCGAACAAGGATGACAAAATCCATAAAAAGCGAAGCTCCGAAACGGTATGACAGACGAACATTAACTCGTGTCAGAACTGAATTTACATATAAGAGTTTTGACAAAATTAGACATATATTTTTTGCAAACCTTTTTAAATACAGAATTCTGTTTAAGGACATATTGAATTTTTTATGACTTGATTATGTAGATGCTTAGCTTGTAATATTGTACCTTATTGTAATAGGAATCAGTACACCAAATATAAGATCAAGCAGATGATTATATCACAAACAATATAACAGTTAGTTACATAAACCTTCTTCTGTATATTCAGAGGAAAAAAATAATACATTGGGTCGAGGAGAAAAGTAGTATTGGTAAAATTAGCTATATCTAAAATACAATATTATAGTTAGTTGTATAAACCTTCTTCTGTATATGTAGAGTGTAAAATCATACGTGGGGTTGCAGAGAAAAATAGAATTGGTAAAATTAGCTTTGTCTAAAATACAATATTACAGTTAGTTACATAAAACTCCTAGTGTATACATAGAGCGAAAAGTCATACAATGGGAAAAGGTAGAAAATAGAATCTGTAAATCAGCTATAACTAAAATACAATATTATAGTTAGTTGTATAAACCTTCTTCTGTATATGCAGAGCAAAAAATCATATAATGGGCCGGTTATGTGAATCATCTATGTCTAAAGTTCAATGTAGCAGTTTGTTACATAAACCCTCTTATTATTAAAAAGATAAGACAATGGCCAAAGTTGATGTACATCCCTCGAAATTACCCAATTTGTAGATTGCTATTATTGATTGAAACGTTTGAACACTAGGGTGGGTCCATTTCCTCCTTTTTATATATTCTACTGTTATCATAAGTAGCGGAAGTCATATATATGTATGATAAGCCCCATTCAAGTTTTAAAAGTGACTTAGCTCTTATGGCTGCCGGCATGCGGGGGGTATAAAAAGTGCCCATCCCCTTATTAAGCCAAAAATTAAAATTCCTTCAAACACAGGCATGATGCATATCAAAATGACCGCATTGAAATGCTGATTACGAATCTAAAAACC
>NC_137274.1:22770336-22777836 GCF_053477335.1 Acartia tonsa
CTGTCTGTCTGTCTATCTATCTATCTATCTATCTATCTATCTATCTATCTATCTATCTATCTATCTATCTATCAATCTATCTATCTATGTATCTATCTATCTATCTATCTATCTATCTATCTATCTATCTATATATATATCTATCTGTCTATCTATCTATCTATCTATCTGTCTGTCTGTCTATCTATCTATCTATCTATCTATCTGTCTATCTATCTATCTATCTATCTATCTATCTATCTATCTATCTATCTATCTATAAAATCGAACAATTTCTTCTTTAAAGCGTCATAACCTAAAAGTAAAAATATGGAACACAGTAAAAGTGTCGGACTCATTATGACGTAAAAAAAAAATTAGCCAATGAGATGCCATTATTGACCAATGGTAAAATTTAAAGTGGCCTCTCATTGGCTAATTTTTTTACGTAATAAAAACAGTCTGACACTTTTACTGTGTTCAAAATATGTTAATAATTCGTTTAAAACAAGCTTTTCAATGTACTACCTTATTGTTATAGGAATCTACACAAAACTATAAATAAAGCCGTACAAACAGACTCTCAGACGGACAAAGAGACTTATAGAGTAGATAGATAGATAGATAAGATAGATAGATAGATAGATAACAGCAAACTCTTAGATTGCAAGACCTTTGTCTGAGAAGTCCTAACTGCGCATTGTAATAAGTTGCGCCTGTTTGGGGCCAAGGCATTCGCGCACCTGACATAGCAGCAGTAGAAACTTTATTAACGTCATTAACTATAACAGTTCTATAGTAAAGATGTATATACTGACAACTACATCCCTTCCTTTTTCGAAGACCTCTTTCATCTGCTTCTAAATTATTTTCTGCAACTTGGCTGTGTTAATATAAGCGACACCATTGGTTGATTTTTAATGACCCTATAGAAAGGTTGCACAAGGTGGTTGCGATGGGGAGATACAGTTATTTAACCCTTTCTCCCTCTAGTGTTTTACTCTAATTTAACTATGACGATGAGATGAAATTCGAACCTACCACCTTCCCGACGACCCATAAAATGCAATAGATAGATGGATAGATAGATAGTTAGAAAGATAGATAAGTAGACAGATAGACAGAATGATTGACAGACTGATAGATAGACTGAAAGATAGACAGACAATCAGACATATAGACAGATAAATAAAACGACAGATAAACAGACAGATGGACATACATATAGACAGATAAGCATATACAAAGACAGATAAAAAGAAAGATAGATAGAAAGATAGCATATAGACAGACAGATAGATATACAGACAGACGGAGAGACAGACAGATAGACAGACAGAAAGACAGACAGATAGACAGACAGATAGACAGACAGATAGACAGACAGATAGACAGACAGATAGACAGACAGATAGATAGACAGATAGACAGACAGATAGACAGACAGATAGACAGACAGATAGACAGACAGATAGACAGACAGATAGACAGACAGATAGACAGACAGATAGACAGACAGATAGACAGACAAATATATAGACAGACAAACATATAGACAAACAGATAGACAGAGAGATAGACAGCATAACGGACAAAGTGAGTTATCGGGCACAAAATCACGAAACCTATATGAATAATGTTTTTTTACGGACGGAAAGACAGACAGATATTTCTAATTATAGAGTAGTATCGCCACAGAGGGAGAGACAGAAGGGGGGGTCAGGGGACATTGGGCTGTTTATTACACTAGTCCCCAAAGATTTATAATAACCTTTTCTAATTCGTTAGCATGACAAATTTGGGGCCTTTTATTATTTCTCATTGATTGGTTTATAAGTTGATTGTCCAAACGTAATTGTAATCAACAGAAGGGGTAATTTTGTGTTACCTCATTGAAGATGTGTACATCAATTTATCGGCCATTGTCGTATCCCTTTAGATTCCTCGGTATCGCCAATAAAAGTTACAAATTATTTTAAGATATCTGGTTTAAATTCCCACCTACCCCCTCCCCCCAACTCCAAAAAAACGTTCAAAAAAACTAGGATGACAACATCCATAAAAGGAAAGCTTTATACATATTCTATTATTCGTTGGTAAAAAACATTATATATTTATATATATATCCTATTATATAAAGTAGTAAGCTATTTTTGTTTGTAGTGAAGGATCTCGCTAACCGCTGAACTGATATTGTTCTCCTTTAGAAGCTTCTTATAGGTCCTGGGAAGGTTTGAAAATATTTTTGGGAAGGGTGTCTTCATCCCAATCCTCCCAAAAAATATTTTTTTACTCTTTTAAATTTCAAATTTCAAATTGGATGAGGTCGACTTTTCCCCCTCCTACCTAAAGTGCCCCTAGAGGCTTCTAGGGGGTGTAGCCGCTAGTATTATATAAAGTAGTAAGCTATTTTTGTTTATAATGAAGGATCTCGCTAACCGCTGAACTGATATTGTTCTCCTTTACAGTGAAGCTTCTTATAGGTCTAGGGAAGGTTTATAGCCATTTTGGGGGGAGGGTCTCTTCACCCTCCTACGAAAAATCACCCCTAGAAATAATTATTCCCCCCAAAAAAACTTTAAAAAACTTATATTGATATTTGGGGAAGTCACCTCTCCCCTCCCCCCCATCTTAAGTGCCCCTAGAGGCTTCCGCTAGTTGGTATATAAAAAGAAACAATGTCTTAACATTTCGACCAATACCTACAAAAGGGGCAATTTTGTTTAACTTAAATGGGGTACAGGATTTTTATAGAGATACTACTTTGTGCTATACTAGCGGCTTTACCCCTAGCCTCTAGGGGCTTTTTCCCAAGAGGTTTGATCAAACCAATTTTTCGTATTTTAGATTTAAAAGAAAATTTTTTAAAAAAATTTTTGGGGGGGCGAAATTTTTTTTTTTGGGGGGGGTGTCTCACCCCCCAAGAAAATAGTTATTAACTTTCCCGGGACCTATGAGATGCTACCCTGTAAAGGAGAACCCGATCGGTTCAGCGGTTAGCGAGATCCTTCGCATCAAACAAACAGACAGATAGACATCGTTCTACTTTGTATTATACCTAGATAGTCCTAGGTATCACCATTCTTAAAATTTTAAGTGATTAAAATATTATGGACAAATTGACAAAGTGAATTATAGAACATGTTCATTTATAGAATCAAGGGACAGACGGCCGGACAGACAGACAGACATCGTTCTACTTTGTATTAAAAATAGATATAAAAATCAGAAATCTATTATCTTAAACAGCAGTCGAGAAAATTACAAAATGATAAATTGCCAGCTGGGATCTAAAGGGATAAGACAATGGCCTATGAATCGATGTACATTCCCAATGTTAACACAAAATTACCCAATTTGTGGTTGAAACGTTAGAGAACACTCAACTTAATAAACCAACCAATCAAAATCTGTTAATGTCCCCAAAGTTGTTAGGACAACAAATAAGAAAACTTTATTATAAAACTTTGGGGACTTGTTTAATAAACAGCCTATTGTCCCCTCTCTCTGTATGGATTGACATACAGACAATGTAACAGGGTGTTTGTCTGTTTGTCTGTGTGTCTGTACCAAAGGATCTTGCTAACTGCTGAACCGATCGGGTTCTCCTTAACAGGGTATATTCTCATAGGTCCCGGGAATTTTTTTTACGTTTCTCGATTTTAGAAAGAGAGTTCAACGCAACATAAACGTCAAACTCAACAATATTTTAATTATAAAAAACATTTAAAGTGCCACTAGAGGCCTCTAGGGGGCGTAGTTAATAATAGAGTAGCTTCGCTACTAAAAAAAAAGTAAAACCACTCATTTTTTACTAATTCGATATTTAAGGGAAAGAGACAAAAATTCAAGAAATTAGAAATCGGTCAAATATGAAGGAGAAATTTGACTGTTAAAAATACTAGTACCCAAAGTTTTAAAATATTTTCTTAACTTTAAACTTTGAGGACCTAGATTGATTGGTAGGTTCAAACTAGCAGTGTCCAAACTTTTCATACACAGGGGTAATTTTGTTGATTATCATTTGGGATGTACATCAATTTATCAGCCATTGTATTAGACCTTAAGATCCCTAGAAAATAATGGTCCCCAAAGTAAAAGATTTCGATACTAAAGAATTTAAGATATAAACTTTAATTGAATTCTTATTGGTTGGATCATAAAGTTGAGTGTTTAAACGTTTCAAACACTGATTGTAATCCACAGAAGGGATAATTTTGTTTATTAGTATTGGGGATGTACATCAATTTATCGGCCATTGTCTTATCCCTTAAGGTCCCTAGAAAATATGTGATAATAGTCCCCAAAGTAATGAATATTAGTAGTTAATGTACCAAATGGGGTTAAATGTTTATCGGCCATTGTCTTATCCCTTTAGATCCCTGCTGATTTATAGTTTATACATCCCTATCCGTGGACAACTGTATGTGGAAACGTCTATTAGTTGATTTAGTAAATCAAATATTGGGTCTATTATTTTTTTTGTCGGCAAAATCACTATGGTGAGTGAGAGGGGCAAAATTGAACAGGGATCTAAAGGGATAAGACAATGGGCGATAAAAAAATAGCACTTTAATTTCTTTAGATATGACGCAGTGTTGAGCTGAGAATTAACCAGATATCTAAAGGGATAAGACGATGGCTGATAAATTTATAAAATTCCCCAATAATTATATACAAAATTACCCCTTCTCTAAATTTAAAATAGTGGTTGAAACTTTTTGACACCCAAATAAATGAACCAACCAAACAAAATTCAATAAAGTTATTAAAGTTTTTAAGACAACAAAAAAGAATACGTTATTATAAAAGTAGTGTAATAAACAGTTTATTGTCCCCTCTCACTTTGTAAGCAATTTGTAACTCTGCCCTGCATGGCGGGGTCGCTGTCACAATTCTATATTGCATCTTTAAAATCAGTTAATAACCTCTAAAACAAAAGCACAGCCATGAAAAGAAATGAAAGCAATCTCCTAGTAGACAGAAAGGGTCTCCATCACTTGGGCCAGTTAGTTTTCTGGACTATACATCTATACTTTACACATTTATTGTAATATATGCAGAATAAAATAAAAAAAAACTAGGAGACCATCATCCTTTTCTGCAAAGCTAGAGATGTTAAAAAGTAGTAACTACTACTGCTATGTCAGGCTCATTGCATCAATAAAAAGAGAAGGGGGAATGCCTTGAAAATAAAATGAAAATACGATTAACTGGTATTGTCAATAATGTTGCTATGCTTTCAGAATTATACCTAACTAATATAGAAATCATTTTGCCAAGTTTGAAATTAATAGAAAAATTCTAACATTCTTCTAAATTGACATACATACATTAATTATTATAAGAAAATTACCCTTTAATGAATATAAATATAATAACCCCATTTGTAGATAATAAAAGCTAATTTAAACCAACCAATCAAATTTTTATTAAAAGTTTTTCTCGAATTCATTCAAAACTGATTAATATCCAGTTGTTTAGAACCAGTTCTAATCCATATAAAAAATACTATTTCTAGCATCATATTGTATCCAGTTTTCTACGAATTAAAAAATTTTATATCTGCGGAAAGCTGTTTAAAAAATAAATAACTATTAAGCCAATAAAAATTTATAACAAAAAAATGGCCATGCATGGGCCCATAGTGATTTTTACAGAAAAAAAATAAAGTTACTGGCCTCGGGGTAAACTAGTGAAACACGAAATTATACAAAATATTGGGGGGTGTGGGGGGGGGGGAGGGGTATTAGGGTGCTAGCAATAAAAGGCAAATTTAATATAGAATGAGATAGATTTCTGGATAGATGGATAGATAGATTTATCAAAAATAGATGGATCAATAGGTAGATTGTTGTTGTATAGATAGATAGGAGATACATAGTTGTAAAGGTAGATATATGGACGGATAGATAGATAGTTGGATGGATAGATAGATAGATAGATAGATAGATATTTAGATAGATAGATAGACAGATATATAGGTAGATACATAGTTGTATAGAATTATGGATGGATAGATAGATATATAGGTAGATACATAGTTGTATAGAATGATGGATGGATAGATATATAGATAGATACATAGTTGTAAAGGTAGATATATGGACGGATAGATAGATAGTTGGATGGATAGATAGATAGATAGATAAATAGATAGATAGATAAACAGACAGATAGACAGACAGATACATAGTTGTATAGAATGATGGATGGATAGATAGATATATAGGTAGATACATAGTTGTAAAGGTAGATATATGGACGGATAGATAGATAGTTGGATAGATAGATAGATAGATAGACAGATAGATAAACCGAAAGACAATAATAAATTTTTTTGCTTAAGTTTCTATTCTTATAGCCTTAAAAACACAAAATGTGAGAGAGATAGAGAGAGAGAGAGGGGGAGGGTGTAAGAGGGCGTGAGAGAGAGAGAGAGAGGGAGAGAGAGAGAGAGAGAGAGAGAGAGAGAGAGAGAGAGAGAGAGAGAGGGAGAGAGTAAGAGGGCGTGAGAGAGACAAAGAGAAAACCAATAATTTTATTACATTAACAATTTAGAAGTGTATATGCGCCCGCAAATGCGCGAAAAATGGTACCCAAAGTTTTTTAAATTCGTTTGGGTGCCTTAAGTTTTAATATTCGTTGGCCAAATTATCTAAAGTCTGGGAATGGTTTTAGGCTATTTTTCTGCCCTTATTTATCCTTTATTTATCCTTTTAGCCTCTAAATGTTAGGGGCGCAGCTGCTTGTTTTATATAAAAGTAACAGGATGTTGTCTATGTGTGTGCATGTCTTTCTGTCTATCTGTCTGTTTGTCAATCTGTTCTGTTTGTCTATCTGTATGTCTATCTGCCTGTCTATATTTTTTAGAAAAAAAGTTAAATTTTTTTTTGGTTAAATTGTTGGAACAAGAATTAAGGGTGTATCTGGGAAATTTAGACTAAAAACTGGGGTGTCACATCAACTAAAAAAAAGGTCGTGTTTAGATCCCTTTGCACGGCAAAATGGCAATTAACGGGAAAATAATCCACCCAACGGCACTCATCCAACTGCTAATTTAAAATCAGCTATTGTCTTATCCCTTTAGATTCCTTACTACGGCAAAACAAAGATGATTAAAGTCCCTCAACAGATTATGACGTCATATGATAAAATAACCAATGAGAGGCCAGCATAAATTTTACCGTTGGTCAATTACTGGCCTCTTATTGGCTATTCTATCATATAACGTCATAATCTGTTGAGGAACTTTAATTATCTTACGGCAAGTGACGGAAAAATAAGCCACCCTACGGCACCCATGGCGCTGCTATAAATGACACTCTCTCTCAATGATATGAGTAACTCTAAAGTTAGCCTACAATCCAACCAAAATTTGGAAATAGCGAACAAATACCCAAAGTTTTTACTGGTATCCAATGTTTTATACAAGTACCCAAAGTTTTATACTGGTACCCAAAGTTTTATACTAGTACCCAAAGTTTCATACTGGTACCCAAAGCTTTATACTGGTATCCA
>NC_137274.1:22787836-22800336 GCF_053477335.1 Acartia tonsa
CATATCTTCATAGAAATCGCAAAATCTTTCGTATTCGAAAATCAAAAGGGTATGACTAAAGGCAAAAATAGCCTAAAACCATCCCATTTCTTTAAACCATTTCTTAAATATTATGATGAAATACAACGAAAAGACAGAAATACATTATTCTACTTTGTAAAACAAAATTAGGTTATAGTCTTTTTTCGTGGTAACGCTTCTTAAGGGGCGTTTCGTCGTATTTTCACATTAGCTTTTGATAGGTTATGTTAGGTTAGGTTAAGTTAGTTAGGTGATTGCCCCGCAGGGTTGTAGCATCCCGCAGGGGCTAGAAGTAGGGAGAAAGCTACTGTAAAAAAACGACGAAACGCCCCTTAAGAGTCGTTGCCACGAAAGGGACTATACCCCAAAATTAAATAAATATAATAGTCTCCCTTTAATGAAAAAATAAATGCCTTAAATTACATATATCCATATATACATATAACCATTATATAAAATTTTCAAAACTTCATATTTATTATTTCAATATTACATCACAGTGTAATCTTTTATTTTAGCTGTTATATTGAGTATTAGAAATATTTTTAGAATCAGAATTTTATCATTTTTTACGTTTGCCATCTGATACTTTAACAGGGATCTAAAGGGATAAGACAATGGCCCATAAATTGATGTACATCCCTTATGATGATACACAAATTACCCCTTTTGTGGGTTAAAATTAGTGGTTGAAACGTTTGGATACTCAACTTTAATAAAAATTCCTTTAGTTATTAAACCAACGAATAAGAAAACTTTATTATAAAACTTTGGGGACTAGTGTAATAAACAGTCCAATATCAACTCCATCTCTGACAGTTTTATAAAACTTTGGGTACCTCTGTCATTTTTAATAAAACTTTGGGTACCTCTGACATTTATGTTTATGTAATTATGTTTACATCAATTTATCATTGGGGATGTACATTAATTTATCGTCCATTGTCTTATCCCTTTAGATCCCTGTATACATGTACTAATTCATTTTTCGTGAAATCTATCATTTATTCATTTAGTAAATTGACAATATGTCCGATTATCTAGCTATCTATCTATCAAACTATCTAACTATCTATCTATCAATCTGTATAGAGGCCTCTAGGGGCGTAGCCGCTATTATATATATATAGTCTATCTAACTATTTATACAATATGCCAATCTAACTATCTATAAGTCTATCTCTCTATCTATAAGTATGCATAATTATCTCTCTATCTATCATTTATCTCTTTTTCTTTCTTTCTCTCTCTGTCTGTTTGTTTGTCTGTCTGTCTGTCTCTCTCTCTCATTCTCTCTTTCTCTCTCTCTCGTAGCCTAAAGTGAATTATATTGATTTTCTCATTTTTCTTTTTCTCTCTTAAGTTTAAAATGATTTTTAAAATATTTAAAGGATTTTTACATATATTTCGGACGATTTTTTTGTACATAATAATTTTTAAAAAGAAATATACAGGGTGGGGCAAATAAGACCGGACAAATTCTAACTTCTAACTAAATAAATGAACATAAAATCGTCAATTTTAAAGATTTTATTGAATTTTAAAAACTGGCAAGCAAAATAGGTATATGACTAGTAGATTATTCAATAAAATCGCCGCCAGCCTTAATCACCGCCTCTACCCGCCTCCTCAACCGCCGGCAGGTCCAGGTCAAAATGTACCTGTCCAAGCTGGCGTAGTTCTCCTTGATAGTGGCAATGAGGGAGGTCTTTGTGGTATGGGCACGTCTATTGGTGCATGCTTCAAAGTAGCCCCAGGCCCAAAAGTCCATTGAATTAAGATCGGGCTGCTGGAAGGCCACATTTCCTTAGGAACGTGAGTAACCGCAGGATCCAAATTCGCCCAACTTTTAAGCTACCCTTATACACGAAGGCTCTTATTTGGACCACAGTTCAGCTAGAACGACGTTTTTTACCTTTTTGGAAATGGCATGAAGTTTCAGCTAGGGTTGTCAGCGCAACCCATTGTCTTAAATGAGTTTTAAAGTTTAATATGGGTCCCTGGAGTCAAGAACCGAGAAATTTTCACGAATTTTCACGGTTTTTGACTTCTTTTACATCTAAAAATCTGCCCCGTTTCACTTTGCTGGAGTACTACGGCCAAGCCATTTCAGATAGAGAGCTCTAGTCTTTTCTAGTGTCTTACTTATGTATCTAACAGTATTCCCAGCAAGTTACATAACTCTACCTCACCTACAGATAGGCTGAAGTCAGATTTAGTTGGCCCTAGTCGAGAATCCAGATTAAACCACCGGCGCATTTGGAATCTGCCTTGTTGAACATATGCGCGGCCAGCTCCTTGTACACGTCCATCTTCGTCCAAAGATTTTTTTTGCTAAAAGGTTATTACCTAAGCTTTTTATAGTGTGGTCAAACATCCTGATTGGTAAAGTAGTTTTGGCGCTATGGCCGTTTAAAGTTTGTCCGGTCTTATTTGCCCCACCCTGTATATATCTTTATAATTATCTATCTATATATCTATCTATCTATCATTCTATATGATTTAAAATTATCTAAAACGACCAAGCTAATATTGCTTGATTCACTTCTACAAGAGATGCGATTGATAATGAAGATTTTTTTCTTTCAAACTTATTTCGTTATGAAGCAGCAGTAGTTACTAATTTTAAATGTTATGGTTGAGATAGATTTATAACTGTTAAAAGTATTAATAAGATAGTATTAATAAAATTACCCAATAGGTCTTGTGGTTAATCTATAATACAAAGTAGAATGATGTCTGTCCATCCGTCCGTCCGTCTGAAGCTTAAGATCTCGGTAACCACTGAACCGATTGGATTCTACTCTTCAGGGAATATACCTACTGGTCCTGTGGTGGTTTTAGGCTATTTTTTTGGGGGATGGGACCCTCAACCCCCACAAAAACAAAAAAAAATCCCCCCCCCCCATTTTTTTTATTATTTGCAGGAGATTTCCTTGGTCATTTTTTTTTTGCTGAAGATTTCCTGGTCCTTTTACGAATTTCACCTTATTTTTTTTGATCACCTCTTGGGGCACAGCCCCTAGAAGCTAGGGGCGAAGCCGCTAGTAATCCTATAAAGGGATAAGACAATGGACGATAAATTGACATACAATACATCCCCAATTTTGAAAAACAGATTACAACTAATAAAATTAAAAAGTTTGGGACCAACGAATCAAAATTCTATATAAGTACCCAAAGTTTTTAGGCCAAGGAATAAGTTATAAAACTTTGGGTACCAGTGTAATTTACTGTCCATTTTGTATACCATAATTGGGAAGTATATTGATTTATTATTCATTGGCTTATCCCTTGCATGAATTATTAACCACTGGACCTATTGGGTAATTTATTAATACGTTTTTAGACAAGGTTTAAATTTGAGAGAGAGAGAGGGAGAGAGAGAGAGAGAGAGAGAGAGAGAGAGAGAGAGAGAGAGAGAGAGAGAGAGAGAGAGAGAGAGAGAGAGGAGAGAGTGGGAGAGAGAATGAGAGAGAGAGAGAGAGAGAGAGAGAGAGAGAGAGAGAGAGAGAGAGAGAGAGAGAGAGAGAGAGAGAGAGAGAGAGAGAGAGAGAGAGATAGATAGATAGATAGAGAGAGAGAGAGAGAGAGAGAGAGAATGAGATAGATAGATAGAGAGAGAGAGAGAGAGAGAGAGAGAGAGAGAGAGAGATAGATAGATAGATAGAGAGAGAGAGAGAGAGAGAGAGAGAATGAGATAGATAGAGAGAGAGAGAGAGAGAGAGAGAGAGAGAGAGAATGAGATAGATAGAGAGAGAGAGAGAGAGAGAATGAATTTTTTCGTAATTAATACTCTAAAATCATTGAAATAGAAATTTGATAAGGTGTTAATTTTTAAGTTTTTAAAAGCGAAGCTTTTCTATAATTAAAGTCCGACCGTCTGCTAGTTTTTTTTTTATGTAACGGTCAGCTCTTTTCGTTCATTTAGACATGTTATAATTGTCCAATCGATTTCAAATTTTGCATGATGATTCCTAAAACAGTTAGGTACAATTTAGAAAGCGTAGCAACTCTATAATCGTTACCAGAATGTCCGTATGTCCATTTAAAACATGTTGCTTTTAATCTTTTTAACAACAATTTTTCACGTGATATAATTATCCGATTGATCTGATTTTTTGAGTACTGATTCCTATTACAATAAGGTACAATATTAAAAGCGATATATTCAAGTCATAATAATGTAAGTATGTTCTTAAACATTATCCTGTATTTTAGAAGTTTTACAACAAATATACATATAATTTTTTGAAAACTTATAGATTTATATTTTGTATCCAGTTCTGACACTCTACAAGTGTTAATGTTCGTTTGTCCTACTGTTTCAGAGCTTCGTTGTCATCCTTGTTAACCTATTCTATGTGTAATTAGAATTTAAGATAGGAATTTTTTCTTAAATACAAAACAAAAAGTATACGCGATTTTTTTTGACATTTTTGACATTGGGCTGTTTATGACACTAGACAGACAGACAGACAGACGGACTGACAGAAGGACAGACAGATGGACAGACAGACAGACAGACAGACGGACAGACAAACAGACAAACAGAAACAGACAAACATACATACAGACAGACAGACAAACAGACATACAAACAAACAGACAAACAGACATACAGACAGACATACATAAAAACAGACAGACAGACATACATATGGACAGACAGACAAACGGACAGGCCGTCGGATGGACAGACATAGCGACAAACAGATGAACAAACATTGTTCTACTTTTGACAAACCACAAACTGTATAAATGTAGTTGCGCTTCCTAAATAGAAAATCAATTTCCGAAAAATTTACAACTTTTCTGAATTAACTCAATCACTTCAGGAATCTAAAGGGATAAGACAATGGACGATAAATCCCCAATGTTGATACACAAAATTACCCCTTATGTAAATAAAAATTAGTGGTTGAAACGTTTGAACACTTAAAACGTAATGAATCAACCAATCACAAAATTCACTAAAGTCCCCAAAGTTGTTAAGCCAACGAATAAGAAAAAACGTTATTTTAAAACTTTGGGGACTAGTGTAATAAACAGCCAATTGTCCCCTCCCTCTCTGAATTTTATGAATTAACTAAATCAACTCAGGAATCTTAAGGGATAAGACAATGGACGATAAATTGATGTAAATTCCACCATTGTTGATACACAAAATTACCCCTTCTGTAAATAAAAATTAGTGGTTGAAACGTTTGGACACTTAACGTAATAATGAATCAACCAATCATCAATTTCACTAAAGTCCTCAAAGTTGTTAATCTAATGAATAAGAAAACGTTATTTTAAAACTTTGGGGACTAGTGTAATAAAACAACAATTAACAGTCCAATGTCCTCTCCCTCCCTGAAATCAATTTAGACAGGTTTTTGGCTATTTCATAGAAATGCATGTGCCAATATGTCTCTTAAAATCTCGAAAACGGCTGTAAGATTGAATCCTTATCATAAAGTAAACGTTTCTCTGTACCGAAGCATCTTGCTAACCACTGAAACCGATATGGTTCTCCTTTACAGGGTAGCTTGTCATAGGTCCTGGTAAGGTTTATAACTATTTTATGAATTTCAATATAGAAGCTATTCGTATAGGTTAGGTTTTTGGCTATTTCATTTTGAGATTATATTGGCATATTTGGAGAGGGGGGGATTATATAAACCTAGGGGGGGGGGGGGGGGCAATACAGGGATCTACAGGGATAAGACAATAGCCGATATATATAGATGTACATCCCCAATGATGATACACAAAATTACTGTTAGAAACAATAGTTGTTGAAACATTTGGACACTCAACTTAATAAATCAACCATTCAAAATTTAAAAGTTCCCAAAGCTGTTAAGCAAACGAATAAGAAAACGTTATCATAAACTTTGGGGACTAGTGTAATAAAACGCCCAATGTCCCCTCCCTCCCTCCCTGGGGTGGGGCAATCCACTCCTTAACTCTCTCTCTGTCTCTCTCTCTCTCTTTCTCTCTCTCTCTCCCTCTCTCTCTCTCTCTCTCTCCCTTTATCTCTCTCTCTCCCTCTCTCTCCCTCTCTCTCTCTCTCTCTCTTTCTCTCTCTCTCTCTGCTCTCTCCCTCTCTCTTTCTCTCTCTCTCTCTCTCTCTCTCTCTCTCTCTCTCTCTCTCTCTCTCTCTCTCTCTCTCTATCTATCTCTCTATCTATCTAGATATCTATCTATCTATCTTTCTATCTGTCTGTATATCTAACTATCTATCTGTCTGTATCTCTCTCTCTCGAATAAAAACACAATATCTATCTTTTGCCCCTCCCTCCCTCCTCCCTCCCTGGGGTGGGGTAATCCACTCCTTAACTATGAAAGTGTAATATACTAATAAAATTTAGGTGTCATGGGACCTTTGAGAGTATTTTTACAAAGCTGCAATTACTGAGATATTAAACAGCAAATATTTGATAAAAAATACAGTATTTTTTAATGCACAGATACTCGATAATTATGCAGTTTCTGTCCATCTGTTTCTATCTCTCTCTCTCTTTCTCTCTCTCTTTCTCTCTCTCTTTCTCTCTCTCTTTCTCTCTCTCTCTTTCTCTCTCTCTATCTATCTCTATATCTCTCTCTCTCTCCCTCTCTCTCTCTCTCTCTCTCTCTCTCTCTCTCTCTCTCTCTATCTATCTATCTATCCATCTTTCAATCTATCTATCTATCTATCTAACTATCTATCTATCTATCCAACAATCATCCATAGTTTTGCTATATAATCTTTTTGCTAAACTGCAAACCTTTTTTATTGTTTTTTTTGGGGGGAAAATGTCAGAAAAACAGCTAATTAAAAATTTATAACAAGGGGAGGGACAATGGACTGACAATATAATCTTGTTCTGATTTCATTATTGATTGGATTGTACATGATAACAGTGTCCAAACCATTCCATCAATAATTTTAATATGCAATGCTTTATTTATGGATCTAAAGGGATAAGACATGGCCGACTAATTGATATACATCCCTAATGGAAGCTCGACAAAGTGTCCGAAAAAATGTACCGTGTGACGTCATAAAAGGGAGAGATGATAGAGGAAGCGGGAAAGAAACCCATTAAAAAGGGACGTCACACGGCTCCTCTTTTCGGACACTTTGTCGAGCACACAAATAAACAACCCATTGTCCACTCATTCTCTCTCTGTCTTTCTCTCTCTCTCTGTCTCTCTCTCTGTCTCTCTCTCTGTCTCTCTCTTTCTGTCTCTCTCTGTCTCTCTCTCTCTTTCTATCTCTCTCTCTCTCTCTCTCTCTCTCTCTCTCTCTCTCTCTCTCTCTCTCCCTCTCTCTATCTCTCTCTCTCTCTCTCTCTCTCTCTCTCTCTCTCTCTCTCTCTCTCTCTCTCTCTCTCTCTCTCTCTCTCTCCCTCTCTCTCTCTTTCTCTCTCTCTCTCTATCTCTCTCTATCTATCTCTCAAATTAAAAAAATCTTTATAAATCTATTCCTATTAAAATTTATCTATCAATATATCCATCTATCTATCCATTTTTCAATCTATCTATCTATCCAACAATCATCCATAGTTTTGCTATTTAATCTTTTTTGCTAAACTGTTGAATTTTTTTATTGTTTTTTTTGGGGGGGGGGAAATGTAAGAAAAACAGCTAATTAAAAATTTATAACAAGGGGGGGAGGGGAGGGACAATGTAATCTCGTTCTGATTTGATTATCGATTGGATTGTACAAAATAACAGTATCCAAACCATTCCATCAATAATTTTAATATGCAATGCTTTATTTATGGATCTTAAGGGATAAGACAATGGCCGACTAATTGATATACAACCCTAATGGAAGCTCGACACAGTGTCCGAAAAAATGAGCCGTGTGACGTCATAAAAGAGAGAGATGAGAGGGGAAGTGGGAAAGGAAACCCATTAAAAAGAGACGTCACACGGCTCCTCTTTTCGGACACTTTGTCGAGCACACAAATAAACAACCCATTGTCCACTCATTCTCTCTCTGTCTTTCTCTCTCTCTCTGTCTCTCTCTCTGTCTCTCTCTCTGTCTCTCTCTCTGTCTCTCTCTCTCCCCTCTCTTTCTCTCTCTCTCTCTTTCTGATATATTATAGTAACCAACAACGAAATTGATTTTTTTTTTTTTTTGGTAACTTCAGCCGAATTTTTCGTGATTTTGTGGAGGGAGGGGACATTGGGCTGTTTATTACACTAGTCCCCCAAAGTCTTATAATAACGTTTTCTTATTCGTTGGCTTTACAACCTCGGGTACATTTATTAAATTTTTATTAGTTGGTTCATTTAGTTGAGTGTCCAAATGTTTCACCCACAAATTGAAAACTACATTGAAAGGGGTAATATTGTGAATAATAATTGGAGATGTACATCAATTTATTGGCCATTGTCTTATCCCTTTAGATCCCTTAAAAACAACGCATTGTAGTAAAGACAACCGTAAAATAGGCCCTCCAAATATTATTTCAGTTTTATTTCGCTTGTTGGCTATACCTTAAACCTGAGCTGGATCTTTAAATCATTTCAATGGTGCGCAAAATCGGGGTGCGCCGAATTTCAGCCAATCACAGCGCGGCATTTCGTAAAATGCTGTGCTCTCATTGGTGGAAAGTTGGCTCACCCCGATTTGGCGCACCATTGAAATGATTTAAAGATCCAGCTCTGATAAATGATTATCGTATTCGTTGGCTTAACAACTTCGATCATTTTTAATTGATTGTTTAATATAAACTAGTACAACATAAACACAATTTGCAAGAGGGGTAATTTGTTTATCATAGTTGGAGGTGTAAATCAATTTCTCGTATTTATTCGAATCCGGTGGATAGGAACCGGTTCTCATTCATACGAAAAAACTATGTCTAGCATCGTATTATATCCAGGTTTCTACGAATATAAAAATGTACAATCATAAAATTAAAACCAGTTTTTCAGCCCGTGTCATCAACACCTCGGGGATGAAAAAACTGTGTTTAATCTTATAATTGTACATTCTATATCCGCGGAAAGCTGTGTATAATACGATGCGAGAAATAACTATTATCGTCCGTTGTCATTTTGGAAAATAAACACAACAGTTTTTTTTTTAAATTTGTTGCTTATAAGGAATTTTGAATATCCCCAAAAAATAGCTAAAAACCTTTCCAGGACCTATGAGAAGCTACACTGTAAAGGAGAACCGTATCGATTGAGTGGCCAGCGAGATCCTTTGGTACAAACACACATAGATCGTGTTACTTTTATATAAGAATAAATTTTAAAAACATAAAATGTACATTTTTATTGGAGTATTTTTTACTTTTTTTCGAACATTTTTTCAAGAAATTTTATTTTTTAATGTTCTTATAAAGGACTGTTTTACTAACCGCTGAACCGATAAGGTTCTTCTTTAAGAAGAGCTTTAATCGATAATTTAAGCATGTTAGAATAGTCATTTCTATTTTAAACTTTAGAAAGCGTAGCAACTCTATAATCGTTGACAAAATGTCCGTACGTTCATTTTAAATATGTTGATTTTTACATTTTTAACCGAAAATTTTTAGGTGATATGATAATCCGATTGATCTGATTTTTGGAATAGTGATTCCTAGGACAACAAAGTACAATGTTATAATCGAAACATCTCTATAATTATATTCATCAAGTCCTAAAAATTTACGTATGTCCATAGACAATTTCCTGTATTTAAGCAGTTTTTCAACAAGTTTACTTATAATTTGTTTTGATTTTTAAACATTTATATTCTGATTATTCTGTTATGACTACAAGTGTTAATGTTCGTTTGTCCTACCGTTTCAGTGCTTCGCTTTTATGAATATTGTCATCCTTATTTTAATGAAACCGATTGGGTTTCCCATTTTAGGGAAGTTTCACATGAGTTCTAAGATTGTTTAAGACAATTTTATTTTTTTATTCAATTCTCAATATGGTTGTAGTCTATTTTTTACAATTTTTACGAAGGCATAGCCCCTAGAGAATGGGGGCATTATTATTAGTTATATATTAAAGTAGTAAGTTTTTTTTTGTCTAATTCGAACACAGAGCACTTGGAGGCTAGGGGCGAAGCCGCTAATATTTTATACAATACTAGCGGCTACTCCCCCTAGAAGCCTCTAGGGGCACTTAAAAGTAGGAGGAGGAAAAGTCCCCCCCCCCTCCAATCTCAATTTGGGTTTTAAAATAATATATTTTTATGGATGTCATTTTTTATTTTGATGGG
The DNA here is from genome assembly GCF_053477335.1 of Acartia tonsa. NCBI lineage: Eukaryota > Metazoa > Arthropoda > Copepoda > Calanoida > Acartiidae > Acartia > Acartia tonsa. The sequence goes on from NC_137274.1 coordinate 22,798,062, forward strand.
TGGAGATACCAAAATAGTTAAAAACCGTCCAAGGACTTATAAGAAGCTTCACCTATCGGTCAGTGAGATCCTTCGCTACAAACAAAAAAAGCTTATTATTCTAATAGGATAATTTTACTATTCGCTTGATTTTTGATTCCAAGGACCAATGAGTATTATGTTATATGTGAAGCATCTCTTTAACAAAATCTTAAATTACATATTAATCTTTTAATTAATTGGATGAAGATTTTTATTGATTTTCGTTCCAACTTATAAATAATGTTGATAGTTGTTGGACCTTGTTGTTCTAGGAATCATTATTTCGAAAATCAGAAGAATAGTGTAAAATCAGATTGTTTTAAATGGACGTAAGGGACGGTTTCGGTAGTGATTATAGAGTTGCTACGCTTTCTAAATCCTACCTAACTGTTATAGGAGTCATTATGCAAAGTTTTGACATTTCTAACATGTCTAGATTAACGAAAAAATTGATCCGTTCGGGACCTACCCTAATTATAGAAAAGCTTCGCTTTAAAAAGCACATTGTACAGTTTTCTTAGCAGGTAGGGGAGGGGACATTGGACTGTAAATTACACTGGTACCCAAACTTATCTCATTCGTTATTTTTAAAAAATCCTCTTTAAAATATTCTAATTTAATACACAGAAAGGGTAGTTATGTTCATCAGCATTGTGGATGTACATAAATTCATCCCCCAATCGTGTTATCCCCTAAGTTAGAGAGAGAGAGAGGGGACAATGGGCTGTTTATTACAGTAGTCCCCAAAGTTTTATAATAACGTTTTCTTATTCGTTGGCTTAACAACCTTGGGACTTTAATGAATTTTGATTGGTTGATTCATTAAGATGAGTGTTTAAACGTTTCAACTCCCTTTAGATACCTGGTTAATTTTTGTCAATTTGAACACTTTAAAAATGGAAGGAAAAGGCTAAGCGTTTACGGGGGTTAGATGGAGGCAGATAATAGCTTAAAACCATCGCAAAATATGTTTATCTAATTCTAAAATAGACTTAAGCCATCACGGGGCCTCTTTGAAGCTCCTTTTAATCGGTTCAGCGGTTAGCAATATCTTGAACATACAAAGAAAAGCCTAAAACCATACCAAGGCTTTAATCTAAAAATGATATAGCCTTAAACCTTCCAGGACCCTGCGTGAAGTCCCCTTGTAAATGAGAACTCATTCAGTTCTGTAAGTTTTAGACAAAAAAATATTTTAGGGTTGGGTAATTTTTTACTTTTATTTTGAATAGCTTAAAACCGGCCAATATTCTGAGAAACACAACCTTTCGATCCAGCGGGTACCTGATCTTAATACAATCGGACAGACAGACAGACATACAGCCAGACAGACAGACAGACAGTGTACTACTTTGTATTATACACTAGCGGCTATGCCCCTAGCGCATAGGGGCTCTATATTCGAAGGTAGAAAAATAGCCTAAAACTATCATAGACCCTATAAGAAGCTTCACTGTACAGGAGAACCATATCGGTTCAGCGGTTAGCGAGATCCTTCGCTACAGACAAAAAAGCTTACTACTTTGTATAATAGGATAGGATATTATCTAAAGAGATAAGACAATGGGCGATAAATTGATGTACATCCCAAATGATGATACACAAAATTAACCCTTCGGTAGATTACAATTAGTTTGGACACTCATCCCAATAAACCGACAAATAAAAATTCAAAAAAATCCCCAATGTTGATAAGCCAACGAATAAGAAAACGTTATTATAAAACTTTGAGGACTAGTGTAATATTTTAAGCGACTACGCCCCTAGAGGCCTCTAGGGGCTTGTAAAATGTTTTCCTTTCAATCTAAGTAAAGCTTACCAAAAAATATGGATCATGTTACTTGTAAATGCAGCGCTGCACTTACAAGTAACATGTTTAACTTTGCTAAACCTACAAGTAACATGTTAAAGGGAGATAAAAAAAAAGGAGATAGGCAAACAATGTTAGTTATATTTTTATTGAAAATAAGCTTTTTAGTAATTTCTAAAGAACTTCAAAACCCCAGACAACTTCCTTCATCTTGAACCAAATTAAACCAGAACCTTCTTACAAAGTTATTTGGATGAATACATGTGAAGGGATCGCTATAATGATAATGAATTTTACAATTTGTGCAACCAAATTGCTATTCAATATCATGTGTAATTATTTAATAATATTTTTGCATATTTTCAAAACCATTACTAATAAATGTTTAGCTAACGAATTAATCTTAATTGTTTCTATTTATAATCATATTAGTATCTCTATAGG
>NC_137274.1:23505336-23512836 GCF_053477335.1 Acartia tonsa
AGACCCTAAATGCATTTAAGTGTATTTTATATAATACACAAGACATTTTTACCAAAATAGACATGTAGACTGCGGCCATTGCAAACATATTCTATACCATACATAGAATTTCACACAAATATATATAAGTCCATCTAATGCCTATCGTATGCACCAGTCTGAAATCCATTAGACCATGTTGGCACATTTTATAGACTGACCACTAATTTGGATATGTCTTTATCATATATTGTCCCAAAAACACGTTATATCTGTCCAATGTCCCCTCCTTCCCTGGATCTAAAGGGATAAGACAATTGGTGACAATTTGAATTTATATGATAACATTCTCATATTCATTGGCTTAACAAGTTTGCCAACTTTTACTAAATTTTCATTTGTTTCATCATTTAGTTAAGTGTCAAAAGGTTTGTACATAAGGAAAAATTTTGTCTTGTCATCATTGGGGATGTACATTGTCTTATCCATTTAGATCCCTGGCCGTAACTTGATATAATGGATGATATAATATTATGGATATCAGGTTCTAGTGAGATATTTGTGTACAACTACGAGGGGCGAGCACCCACCACAAAGAGTCTTTGTGGATGACCCAGACTTTCTCCAATAAATCTATTCTTGATTTTAACAAATAAATTTTAAATCCACGATTTTTTGTGCTTTTCTACTTAATGGATATCCTTGTTTTATATAGGTAATAAAACACAAAAGTTGTCTATGATACTATTATAATTATTATATTGGCAGGATGCCTCCAGGTACCCGCACTTTTCCCTGGATCCAAATACTGCAATTATCTCCATGAAGGAATTGATGAAGAAATTAAGGTAAAACTTTTATTGGATTCTCATTGGTTGGTTCATTGAGTTGAGTGTCAGAACGTTTCCACTACATACTTACTTTAAAATAATTTAGAGAAACCAACATCAATTTTTAAATTTATTTTTTATCTTACATATTAAATTTTTTAAAATTAGGCATATATTAATATTATATAAGAAATTAAAATCATGCTCAAACAAGGATGACAACATCCATAAAAGCGAAGCTCTAATACAGTATGACAGAGGAACATTAAAGTTGCTACGCTTTCTAAATCGTACCCAACTACTACAGGAATCATCATGCAAAGTTTGAAATCGATAAGACAATTATAACATGCCTAAATTAACGAAAAAACGGACTGACCCTTATTATAGAAAAGCTTCGCCTTTAATAATAAGAAATGGAATAATACCACAGTTTTTCCTTCCAGTATGGCCTCGAAACCGATCAATATCCGCTGGATTAGAACCGGTACAGTGAGCTATACTGAAACATTTAATTACAGACAATTTTCCACGAATATCAAACTAAAATCATAAAATTTTTCACCACGGGCCTTTGGCTGGAATTAACTGGAATTAACCATATAATTTTTACTTTTACTTTCCGCGGAAAGCTGTCTATAATATGATAAATAACTATTCTAACCTAAATTTATATTTTTAAAGTTTTTTAAAAGCGAAGCTTTTCTATAATGAGGGTCGTTTATTCGTTAATTTAGGCATGTTAGACTTGTCCTATCGATTTCAAACTGTGCATGGTGATTCCTGTAGTAGTTATGTACAACTAGAAAGCGCAGCAACTCTATAATCAAAACCAGAATGACCGTACGTCCATTTTAAACATGTCAATTTTTAACTTTTTTTAAACAACAAATTTGTATGTGATACTCTACAAGTGTTAATGTTCGTTTGTCCTGCCGTTTCAGAGCTTCGCCTTTATGGATGTTGTCATCCTTGTTTATGAAAAATTTCTATAACTTTTTAATGAAATGTAAATAATAAGACAATACGATTCAATAATAGCAAAAAATAAACCAGGGATCTGAAGGGATGATGCACAAAATTACAAAATTCTGTAGATTAAAATTACTGGTTGAAACGTTTGGGGACTAGTGCAATAAATAGCCCATTGTCCCCTCACTCTCAGTAAAACAGACAGACTAACGGAGACGTATTACTTGTAGAGTAGCTTGTCCTGTACAAATGCTTGTATCACAAAATATAATCATACATAAAAATAATCTAAAATTAGCGGCTGCGCCCCTAATAATCTATAATACGATGTGATAAATAACTATAATTCTTGATAAAAGTCGCAAATACAAAGAAAAAAAGTTACACTACCGTTTGGCCGTTTTCCCCTGCCTTACTAGGCAATGAATGAAACTTTACCTCTTTAGATTTCCGACTTGTACATGGTATTCTATCAATTTTTTGGGGCCAAGATATTTTACCTTATGAAAAATCATTTTGCCACTAAAATTTTCGGGGAAAATTTCTCCACAATGATTTATGTAACTTAAAATGTGAGGGAAACGTCCAAGGTGAAAGGGGGGGGGGGGTTGGTTGGTTTATCCCCCTCTAACTTTGAAACTTTTTAAACCCCTCAAAATAAAAAATAACCTCAAACCTTTGAAACCCATCATTTCACCCCCCCCCCCCCAACCCTAAAAAAGCTTGAAAGTCTTTTGGATAGCAATACTAGGTAGCAAATATTTATTTTAAAGTAAAAATATCTTTTCCTCTCTAGAAATGTAAAAAATAAAACAACTAAAATGATAATACAAAATATAATCAGCTAAATAACCGACCACTCAAAAGGGAACTATCCACGAACCAGAGCAAGTGATTCTAAGCATCTTCCAGCATTGATCCATAGTATTTTTTTTAGTGAATATACTAGTCTTATGTCTAATATTTGCTTTATTGACTAAAAAGTTGGGTTTCACCATGGTTTTATATGAAAAAAACTTTTTCTAAATATACATTTTTAATCACAATAATTTATTTCATGTCAAAGCTTTTAAACAACAGTATGAACTCATCAAAACATTCGATGATATTGAACCAAACAATTCAAAATTTTTTCATATAAAACCATGGTGAAACCTAACTTTTTAGTTGATTAAGCAAATATTAAACATAAACCTAGCATATTTACTAAAACAATACTTTGGGCCAATGCTGGAAGATGCTTAGAATTACTTGCTCTGGTTCGTGGATAGTCCTCTTTGTTGAAAGTATCTAAAGTTTTTAATCCAACGAACTATGAAACTTTGGGAACCAGTATATTTGACAGTCCAATGTCCCCTCCCTCCCTCCTGGAGTTTAATACCATCTTGGTCTCTTTGTTTCATAAAAAAGGGGGGGGGGGACTGTAAATTCATAACTATCAGAATTTTATGAATAAAAACTTTGAAGGGGGTATTTCCAAAAAAAAGCATTCAAACTTAGATTGCAGAATTTTGATTAACACACTAATAATAAAGTAAAAAGATCTCTGACTGTGTATAGGAAATAAAGAATCTTGCTGAACCACCAAACCGATATGGTTCTCTTTTATATAGTTGCATCTCATGGGTCCTGGGAGAGGGTCCCACTACTAGAATTCCCCCCTTATTTTTAATGAATTGCTTTATGTGGAATCCCCCCCCTTATTATAAAACATTATACTATAAAATACATAAAAAATAAATCAGCTGTTTGTTTTTTCCTCGTAGCGAAGCTACTCTATAATTTAGGATGTGTTGGTGGTGTTTGTTTTCTCTCAGCAGGAACACGACTCTTTGCTGGTTTTTTCTCCTACAACAATAATAATTTATCATGGCTTTTTAGTTTTAATGCAAGTTTTTTGGTTGGTCTGTCTGTCTGTTTGCCTGCTTATTTGTCAGTTTGTATGTCAGTTAGTTTGTCAGTTAGTTTGTCAGTTTGTATGTCAGTTTGTATGTCTGTCTGTCTGTCTGTCTGTATGTCTGTATGTCTGTCTTTATGTCTGTATGTCTGTATGTCTGTCTGTCTGTCTGTACAGTATGTCTGTCTGTATGTCTGTCTGTATGTATGTCTGTATATATGTCTGTCTGACTATCGATCTACATCTATCTACGGATCATGGAAGGAAAACAATGTCATTCTTTAATTAGGACAGAAGTCACCTTCTTATGAAGGACAAAAGTAGCCTCTCTTAAGTAAGAATTTGTTAGATGAAGGGCATAACTTGCCTCCTCCCTTAACAAATTTTTGGAAGATGTTGGACATAAGTAGCCTCCCTTCACCTTACAAAACCTAGTTTTTCTGTCCTTCACATAGCAAAAACTTGCAAGAGTGTTTACATAGTTCATTCAGATTATCAATTATTTAGAGTTAAATGTACTGTTTGAACTTGTAACATAGCAAAATCTTGCTAAATCTGGCTTTTCTGTCCTTCTAATAGAAAATTCTTGCAAAAAATAGCTTTTCCATTCTTCACATAGGAAAATCTTTTTAAATACAGCTTTTTCTGACCTTTATCTAACAGGAAATCTATCTATCTAACTATATATCCAATTCTCTATCTATCTATCTCTACCTTGTCCAGGGGTTATGGAGGGTTTAGCCCCCCCAGCCTGGCTGGGCTTGTGTTGTACCCCACTCTCAGCAGCATTCAAATCTAAACTTCCATCCTAGTATAAATTAATTTGTTAGTGGTTGAAACATTAGGACACTAAATTTTATGATCCAAAGAATGAAAAATTCCGGGTTTGGATAAATTGTATTTGTTAGTGGTTGAAACATTTGGACACTCAATTTTATGAACCAATGAATCAAAATTCCGACCTAAGAAAAAAATTACTTTTAAGTATATTAGGTATCAAAAAGCAGAGAGAGAGAGGGGACAATGGGCTGTTTATTCCACTAGTCCCCAAAGTTTTATAATATTTTCTTTAGGTAACAACTTTGGGGTGAAATTTGATTGGTAGATTCGTTAAGTAGTGTGTTCTGAAGTTTCAACCAATTATTCTAATCTACAAAAAGGGTAATTTTGTGTATCATCATTGGGCCATTTATTGCCAATTGTCTTATCCCTTTAGATCCCTGATCAAAAAGAGAAGAAAGACAACAACCATTAAAACCAGGAATCTAAAAGGATAAGCCAATGGCCAATAAATTGATGTACATCCCCAATGATGATCCACAAAAACAGACCTATTATAGATTTAAACTAAATGAAGCAACCAATCAAGATTCAGTTAAAGTCCCCAAAGTTGTTAAGTCATCCAATAAGAAAACAGTATCATATAACTTTGGGGACTAGTGTAAGAAACCTAAAGCTTTGGGTACTTTTATTGAATGTCCCCCTTTATTGAATTTACCTGGATATTTTGGAAAAACTTTGGGTAGGTACTCTTTTCTATAACCACGTTATTTTATAAACTTTGGGTACTAATATTAAAACATGTCCCCATGATTTACAGACAGACAGATAGACATCATTCTACTTTGAATTATGGATTACCCAGAGAGGAAGGGAATATTGGACTGTAAATTATACCAGTACCCAAAGAATTCTCTAATCACGCTATCTTGTAAACTTTGGTACTTTTATTGAATTTTTATTGCTTTGTTACCAACTGGCGGTAGCCAAACTATTTAGGTAGCTAATGATTTAATCTAAAACAGGGGTGATTTTGTTTATCATCATTTACCTGGATATTTTGGAAAATTTTTCTTGCAGTTTCTAGAAATGCATCCTCAACGTTTTCACCGGTTTTTGCACTAAATATATAAACAGGGATTATGCCTAATAACCACTGGAATCATTCCCAATAATCAAGTGAATATGATAGGGGGGGGGGGGGTTGACACATTTGCGTAAACCTGGCACTGTCTCTGTACAGGTAAAAATGAAGAAAAAAATTTTTTTTTTAAGTTACAAATCAACTTATAAAATAAAATATGCATCTTTTTTCTTCAAATATGTGAATAATATTAAAAAAGATGCATATTTTATTTTATAAGTTGACCTGTAACTTTAAATTTTTTTTTTCATTTTTACCTGTACAGAGACCATCTGGAGGCCTGGAGCTCTGGAACCTGTAGGACTATCCAAAAAATCTTAAAACTTCGTGAAATTCATCATATAAGAATGATTTTATCATTAATAACCTATCCTCTCAGTCTAAAGATAAAGACTAGGTGCCAGGTTTACGCAAATGTGTCAAAACTTCCCCCTCCCCTTAATAATTATATTACATTAAGTAAGAAGGATGACAAAATGCATAAATGGAATCATCCCCAATAATCATTTGAATAGGATAATCCCTATAATAAAATAACAGGATGTTTGTCTGTCTGTCTTACTAACTGCTAAACCGATAATATTCTCCTTTGCAGGGTAGCTTCTCATGGGTCCTGGTAAGATTTATAACTATTTGTTGATTGGGGGAATTAATGTAATGGCGTTTTTTTTAAGCGGCAACCTAACCTAGTCTACCCATGGTCCTACATCTATTGTGTACTTAGGTTAGGTTAGGCTTAATGGTTTAGATTAAACTTATTTATAGTCCGATCCTTTGCTCATAATTTTGCTCAATTTGAGCACTTATAACGCACCCCCCCCCCCCCACACTTCCTTTTTTACGTTTTTTTTTACCAAAATGAGGGCAAAATTTCGACCCCAAATTTTTTATGGGAGTCAGGCTCATTGAGACGGTCATTTTGCCGTGTTAAAGTCCTCTGTAGCTCAATTCTAGCCAAAATGAGGTCAAAAACTTGGATTTTTTTCAAATATTGAGCCTTAAGAAATCACAAACGGCTTGGTCCGACAGAGAAGGAGTTGGAATTTCAAACCCAAACTTTTTGTGGGAGTCAGGCTCATTGAGACGGTCATTTTGCCGTGCTAAAGTTCTCTGTAGCTCAATCCTAGCCAAAATGAGAGCAAAAACATGGATTATGTCAATTTGGTATTTAATGTTTTTAAACATTTATAAGTGAAATTTGAAATATAGTGTATTTTCTAGGGGAACTATGATGTGCGTCTATCCTGGAAAGTCTACTATGACCCTATATGGACTTGGTAGAGGTTTTAGTGTTATATGACAACACAAAAGTGTCTACTAAGCTAGTCTACAATGTAAATCTGCCCTTTAGGGGCGAGATAGAGCCCTTATAGCATAGTATAGAGGGCTTATAACTAAGCTACGGTTAGTTTTATCTTAGTAACGGTTAAAGATCTTGGGTCAGTGCTTATGGAGGGTTAGTTTGGGGGTACCTTGCCCCCATCTGGGAACTAGATAACCTGGGTATCGTTGTCCTGGCTCAAGGAAACGTGTCTTTAAGCTTGCAATACATCTTATGTTACGAGAATTATCTAACATCTCCCCCCCCCCCCCTGTGTTAAAATAAAAATTGTTGATTATTATACAGTACAGACTTCCAAAGTGCCTTTATATATAAAAAAAAGAGTTATTTTTTCTTGTATTTATGTAAAGTTGGGTGTTGGTTTGTATAGTAGTCAAATGCTCTTGTTAAGTCAAACTGTTCTTAATCATGGATATCTTTCCATATCTGAATTAGCGGCAAATCCGGTATTTGGCGGCACCTTAAGACAGCTTTATCCCCCCCCCCTCCCTCCTCCCATTTAAGTCTAAATTGGCGGCAAATCCGTTTTTGATTGATTGATTGATTTTTATTGTAA